>NW_012026812.1:3850050-3971363 GCF_000956235.1 Wasmannia auropunctata
ATATTTGCGAGCGTAACGAAAAGTAGCGAACAACAAGTAGTCTGCGTGTCGAATGCACAAATTTTATGTTGAATTCCATGTTTCACGTTGTATCTGTTTTTTCTATTCCGAACTCGGCCACGCACATTTCACAACATAAAACGATGATAATGCGAATGTTTTACGACTATGTATAAAACCTCTTGCGTTTGTTATCGCTCAACAATTGACTCGCTTGCTTGCGCATCGATAAAATTATGCAGAAATTTCTGAATGTCAATAGTAAATTCAAAATATTACAAAACTTTTTTCAATAATGTCATTAAACAGTTATATTTTACTATTTTGTATACAAGTATAATATATATTCTACTGCATAATTTGTGTCTTGTGTATTTGACATGTAATCTTTTTTGTATTCGCTGCCTAGTATTAAACTATGTGGTAATAATCGATACGTATGTACATAGATTCGGAAAATTTCCGTACATTTGATTTATCCAACAGATCTATATAGATTTGACATTATTATAAGATTTACACTTTAAAGTCTTCTCTTGTGAAAAAGTGTCGTTGAACACTAGTAGGAACAGTTGAAAAGTGATTCCATTTCCACAATGTCGTGGTTTTTTAGAAAATAAATGTATCAAGTTGGGGAATTAAATTTTTGCAACAAATAATAAGGAGGAAGAGCCAAATATCGGCCGAGGCTAGATATTGATTGCCCAATAATATTTCTAATTTCTAAATCTTTAAATTTCAGCATACATATACATACATCGGTCTTGTTTGGAATTATAGTTAAGTTTTGATTGGTAGGATCTTTCGTGGTATAAACCTTGGTCTCTTCTTTCAAACATTTATTAGAGATTTTAATATAAAATTACAAAAATACAATCGCATTTTTAACACGAGATAAATTATTTATTTACAAATACTGAATTCTCAATACATGCTCTGTTAAATATAATTTTTTTTCTTTTAAGTAATTTAAAAACATCATTACTATACGCTGCTATAAAATTTTATACTAAATATTATCAAATATTTAATATAAAATATGGTCGTAACATTGTCTAGATACACTTTTAATCAGAATTTTAAAACTTGGAAACAGTTGTATATATACGTTTTTCACATAATTATATTCAAGTTCTATATTATAAAACGTTAAACAATACTAGAAAAAAATTTACAAATACCGCTATCGCGATTAAACTATTCTATAAAATAGTAATTACTAGTTTATAAAAATATTTTTTTATTTTAAGATTATTTAGAAGACTTAAGTCTTCTGAATTGGACAAATGTATTTGGCTCAAGATATGAACAAAAAAATGTTTGAACAACCGCATATAAAGTACATAACTTATTTCGATTCTATATCGTAAAATTATTACTCCTTATTACAAAATTATTACATCCACTACAAATAAAATGTCTTAATTTTGACTTTCTATCTTCTTACGTTGCTAAATATTGTCAAGATTCCCTAAGAGGTAGATTTCTTTCGAGTATATCTACGAAACTTATACATATAACAGGAACTGAAATTATTATGTTCACAGAGATATGTTTTACTGTAAAAGTTTTGCAGAAAGCACGCACAGCTATTTCAAATATCATTCTATTTGCGAGAGATTTCCATTTCTACGGTATACAAACTGGCAGTCCCAAATTATGGAAGACGTAACATTTATGTTGCAATTCAACATACATACAATTGTTTAACATTACTTATTAGAATAAAACAATCTAGAAAAATAATACTATAAACAAATTGTTGTATGTGCCTGTGCAAAAATGTCTTCTAAATTCTTATAAATACACATAGCTTGTTCTAAGTAATATATAAAATTTGTTAATCGCCAATTTCCCCAAAATTTTATTTAGGTCCTAAGAGATGATAAAAATACTTTTATTTTCTTTCCCTTTAAGTCCAAACACAACGTCCAAACATTTCTTTTGACTGTAAGTACGGAATGTCTAACACCTAAGATTACAATTAAATTATTAGACAAATAAATTTAACTAGATCATGAAACTATTAGAGTTTTGTACAAATTTTATTGGAAGCATCGTCTTTCCCGTGAATAATTTCGTTAAGAGAATATTTTCTGTCTAACGGAGAACTTCCTTCATTTTCTATGTCGTTACGTCGCCTATAACGTATACGCCGTGCTATCACAGGAAAGAATAAGTTAGCGTCTACTTCATCATTTGGATTCTTCATAAACAAACGAGAAAGATTGCTGACAAGCAAACCTAGTACGAATGTTATTAAAAATCCGAGGGGAGAATACCACATGTACGAAATGCGATATAAATAAAAGTATGAGCTGTCACCGGTGCTTCTGAAAAGAAGATACAATTATTTGTTAAATAATCTTGTGTGTGCGTTATATGGACAGAACAGTTTTTGTTGTAATGTATAAAAATTAAGCTAGGTACCGATTTGAAAATACCCAGATAGCTATATAAATTTATCGAGAACAGAAAGTATCTACTACAAATTTTGTCAATAAAATATCAACAGAAATATAAAAGAATCTGCTAATAAAATAATATATCATAACAGAAATTCAACAAAATCTACCGTATCGTAACTACTTAAATGTTTAAAAAATTCAATGTTCGTCCTAATTTTTAAATTTATCAGCAAAAACCGTTCTTCTCGTATAGCAATTATTCAATGAATCTTACTTGGATAAGCTCGTGACGTTTTGCAAAATGGACATCGTTATATTTGCAACATTATTATCACAGCCTTCAATAGTAGTCGGCAATTTAGGTGGCATCGGACGTGGCTGACCAAAGACAATCCAGAATAAAAATGAAAACGCTGTAAGTGCACCAGCTATTGCACCACCTTCCGTCGCCGATTCCGTGCCCATGCCAAGAGTGAAAACGGCTAACAACGGACCGCCGACTACTCCGAAAATAGTTAAGGAAGCCTATAATTAACAAAATTACATTATCGCCATTGGTCTTCCGTTTGAAATCGGTCTTACGTTTACTAATGAGTTTCATTACCTGAAGTAGTCCGCCCATTAATTGCGCTAAAAATGCCAGGGCTATGGAAATAATACCGAACATAAGAGCGAGTACTTTTGCGACGGAGGCTGACTTTGTCGGAGAGAACTCACGCCCGATACATTTTTTCCATATAGGTTTCACATAATCCTCCAACGTCACTGCAGCCAGAGAATTTAACGCAGCTGAAATCGTGCTCAGACCTGCGCTAAAAATACCTGGAAATATAGAGAATTCAAAATTAGTATTACAATTATCCACTGCATTTTCATAAAAAAAAAAAAAATAGAGACCCAAGATTATTGTAAATATGTTAACAGCGCGCTTTTGTTTTAAAATTGTCTTGAAAATATGTATAAAATCATATTTCAGACATCGATACTTTCAGATATTTCTTAATTTTATATTTCGTGATACAAAATATTAAATCAAAACCAGTCAATAAAAAATTACCTGCGACAAAGATGCCTGGTAATCCAGGTATATTGGACAACGTGTCCATAACGTACAATGGCATAAGCATATCAGGCGAAGTAATCCTTTTCTGAAGGAATGGATCGCAATTATGGTATTTACTATATATCGCCAATCCTGAGAAGCAAGTTGTGATCGAGAGAACTGACAGAATGGGCCACGACAACCACATGGCTCTTCGCGAACCTTGCAAATTTCTAAAATAAAATTTATTTAATGCAGCTTTCGAATTTTTTTAAACGCGATTTAATGGGTAAGCGTTACGTAAAACGAGAAGTTAAATTAATAAAATAAATAAAAAATAATTATTAACTTGTCATCATTTCGAAATATGACAAATAAAGCGTCAGCAATTGCTCCAGTCTATTTGATAATTGTTAGTTTTATCCAGCATTGCTTAAATTATGCAACTTACTTCACAGTCAGCGTACGTTGTATTTGCACTTGGTTCACTCCGTAAAGTGATAAAAATGTACATAAACCACCCAGAGTAAGAGACCACCAGGTATGTCTTACTGTTGGATCCAAATCAATTCTATAATATAAAGAAAAATCGATTATGCATATATAATTCATGCAATATGCAGAAACAATAGATGAAATACCTATCAAACTCAAGTCGTTGTCCTTGCTTCGCAATTTCCCAGATCTGCCCCAACCCCCCGACATCATACGCGGCTGTGCCAATAATCATGAATACGGCGGCAAACATAAGGAAACCTTGGAATACGTCGGTTATTAGCACAGCCTTAATGCCGCCTATACTCGAATAGAAGGCACATACAAGGCCAATAATTATGATACTGGCAGTCTTGGACATTCCAGTGGTCGCTTCCAAGGCCAAAGAAGGAGCATAAAGCACCACTCCTGAGTACAAAAGCAGTTGAATCCAATAAATAAAACTGGCCATCATCCTAATTCTTACTCCAAAACGTTTTTCTAAGTACTGAAAGAAGTAATATTTTTTAAACCGTCGTCGAAACTTCCCGCGACAAAATCAAATGTCACTTAATTCACCTCATAGGCGCTTGTCGCCTGTAGCTTGTAGAATACTGGTAGAAATCCATAACATACAATAGGAGTGCCCAACAGATACGATAGGTTTATTACAACAAATTGTGTTCCATATGTATAATTCTCTGCGGAAACACCGAGCAGCGTAATGGCAGACATGAAGGAAACCACCAAGGCAATTGCAACTGGCATGATGCTCATTGATCGACTTGCGACGAAGTATTCCTGTGACACACGTTACATTTTGTTATAGCAAAACGTATAAAAGAAATATGTAAGTACTTTGTTTAAGGGTACTTTATTCTCAAGGGTTTATCTTTCTTTAACGAGAAATAATAACAGTAATGATACCTCCGTAGTTTTTTGTCGACCTCCACTAAATCTGTAATAGATTCCAATTCCTGCACTTATGCACAGCATCACCGCTATAACCAGATAGTCGATCCAGCCTAAGGTATTTATTTGCTCCATTTTGTCTGAAATAACAAATCGATATAACTATATATTGTGTAAAAGAAGATTTAAATTAATATGTATTATTTAAATATTTTAGATTTATGGACTGAAATAAGAAATCTTAATTTAAGGCTATGTTCTAGAAATATTATTTTCAAGTCGAAAAGACATAAAGTAAAGCACATATATTTTCTCTTATTGAAATAAAACATTGATTTCATAAATAGTAGTAAAATATGTTGAGTAATTGTTTTAAAAAAAGAGAAATATTCTTTTTAATTTGGAAATTCCTGCAACATTTTTATTTGTCGTGTAAAAATGATTAAATTCCTTAATTCCGCATATCACATTTCAGCACATACAAAGCACTGAGAAAGGAAAAATAATATTACATGTAAATATCAAATTATCTTTAATTCGAACAACTAATTGTTTTTTACTCAACATTACACACGGTGTCTTTTTAATAAAATTCATATTTGTGCGCATCGAGATTCAAGTAACAGATGCTGAATATTTTTACAAAATTACTTTCACATGCGGTTTATATTTTTATTTCTAATTGTCTTATAATGTAGTTGACCTTGCGCAATGTGACGACACAAAATTAACTTTATCGGTTTTGTAGCTTATAAGCGATCACATTGAATTATCTGAGCTCTTTATTGATGACTCTGTCATCAATTGACACCAGTCCCTCCTCTCTGCGCTCCTCATAGTGCATTCTTTCTTGTTATCGAGGTTTCACAAGCATATCAGATAAAAATGAGCAACAAGTAATCCACGTGACGATTTTGCGAATATTAATATCAGCTCTGCGTCTCGCCGATATCACGCGTCTCTTCTATCCGAGCTCGCGCGAATAATTTGCGTGATGTCGATAATCGTGGTGACAACGGTTCGACCACGAAACACACATTTTCATGACATAAAATGTCGGGGAAACGCGAACCGTTCCGTGTCTCTGGTTGTGCCGTGCGTTTATCTGGTTCATCGCTCGAACGCGCCGAGTGATTACGTAAAACTGTCAGTGACCGGTCGCGAAGCGAGATTGGATTGCGGGACGCGCGTCATATATACATATATATGTGCACTTATTATATATATGTGTATATGTATATATATATATATATACACATATATGTATGTATATAGTATAATACACGTGGTGCATCCACATGGAAGATTTTAAATGAAACGATCTGTATAATGCCAATCTCAACTTGCCTGTTGTAATTATCGGAGCAATCAGACAAAACCGGAGTCCGCGCACAACAAATCTGTTCGACTGCCGCTAGGCAATTGTGACTCGGAGACGAGGCTTTTCTTTTCCCAGCGAGTCGACGCTTCGCGCACACTCCACGTGGTTCGATCGTTCGAGACCTGAAATTCTACGGCCAGCAACTGGTTGTACACCAGAGACATCAGGGACGGCTGCGACGGCTCGTAGACCCTTTAAGCGCGAGATCATCGTTGATTTCTTTGATTTTGATTTATTATAATTATAATTACGATCGGAATTAGTGCTAGAAATTGTCACGTGTCGTACGAGTGCTTCAGAAATTTCTTGATCATATATGCAGCGTATAATCTATAGATTTATTATTATCAAAGTGATTTCCTATTTTATAGATTTTGATAAGTGTGTCTTGGATATAGCTTAAAAAACGGTAGTAATAATTATCGAAATGATAATCATAGAATACATCTGCGAAAAGTGGTAAATAATAATATTTTGATATAGCAGTGAAAATCTGTATAATATTAATAATAAACTCTTTAGTGCATTCATACATGCTCAGTTGGATTGTGATATATTTCTCAATTACATACTCTATATTAAAGATGAGGAATTTAATATCTCAGAATAAGTTTTATTTAATTCTAGTCACGTCGGTTTTTGAGGAGATCTCACAGAATTCAATAATCCGCGGTATAAGGTATTGTGCTGGAAGTGGGTTGGAATTTGACGAACAAGCGAAATATCTTGTTATATTAAATCGATACCGACGATAAGTACAATATACATATTATTGTATTTTAATAAATTGTATTATGTAAACGTAAAATTTTAATTTTATACAATTAGAAAAAATGTACATAAAATATTGATAAATAAAAAACAATAAATAAAAGAAAATAATTTAAATAATTTTGTATAATTGTAGTTTTACAAACAAATGCATATTTCAATATGTTTATTTAGAAAATGTTCCAACAAATGAAAAGAAACAGACACACATTGTTTTGAAAATATAATGCTATTTCTACACATCAGGGATAAGTAACATAAGTAAATTTTGCTTTTCCACTAAAAAATTCTAACTACATACGTTGTTGTAATTAATAATGTAAATTGTAGCATGTTCTTTATCAATGTGCTTCGAAATACAATGTGTTTAGTAAACGTTCCGGCATAATATTAAATTGTAACATATGATTATCAGGCTGCGTTCCGTTTGGCGCTTACAGCTGGTTACAGCGCTCACAAAATCATTTCATCCTTGTTGTTTATCAAATATTAAACAAAGACAAATAATGCTCATAAGCGCTGTAAGCGCCAAAAGGAACGCAGCCTCAGTCACATCGAGTAATAACGTCATATATACTGTGACGCCACTATGACGTAAGATTAGATACTCGTACTATTACAAACAGATACGTAAAGCGCTCAGTCTATGTAAAAAGTCCATACAATCCGCGTCACGTCCGATACTGGTATTACCGGATCTTATTGTTAATGCCTTTAACAAATAATTTACATAATCAACTCGTTTAAAAACACGTTTGAAAGAATTAAATGTCGTTTCGTTATGATAATCAGTTTACACGAGAAAGATATTCTTGAGAATTCAAGGCAGATTTTGTATTTTAAAATATGCCAGTACATGAATTTTTAATATATCCTGTATTGCATTATCATAAATAATTAAATGCGCTGAACGATCGGGCTATACGTTTACGAATTATATTTTAAACTTTCCGATTGAACCATATTTCCATAAAGTTTAATGTATTGATATAATTTCGAGAAATTTAAATTACATTTGTTAATAATAATAATTAATAATATATAACTTCTATTGTAATACATATTGTTCAAATTAAATAAAGATAATTTTACAAAAAACTTATCTTAAATTAACTCATATAAAATTAACTGCGTTTTATATTTTGAAATGCACGTACGCAAATTTTTTTCTGTAATTTTAATTGCTTTATTGCTTTATTACTTTATGGCTTTTGCCTTATTGTGTGTCTATGTAAATTATCAGGTATTTGAATTATCTAAAGCTAACATACAGTTAACCGTTATCTCAAAGGTCATTTTGTGCATCTCGAGCGCATGAAGAATGTATAAAAATCCTGCAACTAAATGAGAAAGAATTAAATTACATTAGCTTATTTTGTTAAAGTATATAAAAATATCACCAATTTGCTTAATGTTTTCATGTTATTTAAAGAAACCAGTTATAATCTTCGAATTATTCGGATTAGTTTCGAAAAGCTGATAAGGAAATAGATAACGAAGAAATTGTTATAAAACTTTTTAAAAAGGAAAGATAAAGATAAGAAAAACAAACAAAACAAATGGAAAATTCGATTTATTTCTTTTGCTTTTATCTCTCTCTTCAGAAACAAAACTCATTTGCATTGTTAAATTTGTTAAGTGTAAGTTGTAGTATTTAGAAAAAAAACAACAATCAGCTTAAATTATAGCCTTATTCGTAACGTATATAAGAAAAAAAGAAAACAATAAAGTCAGAGGATTCGGAAAACCCTATTACTTAGATTTTTTATTTATTCTACCTTTTATCTAAACTGCATTCTCTTAATATTTGATTAACTTTCAATAGTCAAATTTTTTGTGAGTTAAAAGAAATTATGAGAAAATTCCGTTTCTCGGAATTTTCCATAAAAGAATTCTAAAATTCATATAAGATTGAATATTTGAAATTTATGGAATCTTTTAAGAGATAAAAATTTTTTATTTGATGATAATTTGGATCACAAACTTCGGTCAACTATTCAGTGATTAATTTGTTAAGTATAATACCTACATTATTTTATTAACATGGATATACCCAAGTGGGAATAATCAATAATTATAATTATTGATCTTTTACTTTTACTAACATAAAAAAAAAGATTATATTACAAAAAATAAATCATGAGAATAGAAATTTTGTCTTAAAGAAACATTCTATTTTGTTTAGTTGATAGAATCTTTCTTCTATAGATAGAGACTTTCTTTTACAGATTTTAAAAGTCTGAAACTTTGGGAATATGCTTGAGATGTTTTAATAAATTCGAAAATTTATCAGCGTTATAAGTAAGTGAATAGGCGAGCAGGTACGAAAAAAAGTAGAGAAGAATGGAGCGCAGGTAAGAAACGAAGAATGTAAATAATGTAAACTATGCGGCATTTTCTTTCTCAGCTTAAAATGGGTAGATCCCGTTGTTTTTAACTGTGTCTCTATACGTATGTGTGTGTGTATGTGTGAATATTGTTTATTTAACGGAGAACTACTTCATTCTTTTCATCCTTACATCGCCTAAAATGTATACGCCGCGCTACTACGGGAAAGAATAAATTAATGTCTAACTTGTTGTTCTGATTCTTCAGGAATAAACGAGATAGGTTACTGACAAACAATCCAAGTAAGAATGTTATTATGAATCCAAGGAAGGGGTACCACAAATACGAAATGCGATATAAATAAAAATACGAGCTGTCGCCGGTGCTTCTGAAAAAAATATGACAATTTTAATATTTTAACTTAATTGTTTCTACATTTCTAGCCTAATTTTTATTATTATTTACACTGAAAAAAACATCTTTCTTTTTGTGTAATTATTATTAAATGAATCATTTACTTGGAGAAGCTTGTGGCGTTTCGGAAAACGGACATCGTTATGTTTGTAATATTATTATCACAGCCTTCGATAGTAGTCGGCCATACAGGTGGTATCGGGCGTGGTTGACCGAAAACAATCCAGAACAAAAATGAATATGCCGTAAGTGCACCGGCTATTGCACCGCTTTCCGTCGCCGATTCCGTGCCCATGCCAAGTGTGAACATGCCTACTAATGGACCACCAATTACTCCAGAAATAGTTAAGGAAGTCTACAATAGAAATTTCTTTTATCATCATCTTATGTTTAAAAGCAATAATATATTACCTGAAGTAATCCGCCCAAAAATTGTGATAGAAATGCCAGCGCAATTGAAATAATACCGAACATAAAAGCAAGCACTTTAGCGATAGACGCCGCTATTTTAGGTGAGAATTCATGTCCGATACACTTTCTACATACAGGTTTTATATAATCCTCCAACGTTATTGCCGCTAGAGAATTCAACGTTCCAGAAATTGTGCTGAGGCTTGCACTAAAAATACCTGGAAATATAAAAAGAAATACAAACTATGACAAGACAGAGTCTGAGATTAGTATCATAAACATGACTATTGCTCATTTTTATCTTAAAATTATTTTAAAATTACAAGAAAAATTATATTTCAGTGATATTAGTATTTTTATATTTTTATATTCATAATTTGTAACATACGTAGCTTCTAATATAAGAGACATTAAACCCGCATCATTTAATTCGCGATAAATATATCACCTGCAACAAAGAGGCCTGGTAAGCCAGGAATGTTAGACATCGTGTCCATAACGTACAATGGCATAAGCATATCAGGCGAACTAATTCTTTTCTGAAGCAACGGATCGCAATTGTAGTATCTGCTGTACATCGCCAATCCTGAGAAGCAAATTGCGATCGTGAGAAGTAACAGAATGGGCAAAGAGAGCCAGACAGCTCTTTGCGAGGCCTGCATATTTCTAAAACGTAATTTATTTAATAGTAGTTATTTTTATTTTTTCCATCACAATTGAATTGATAATTGATTGAATGTGATATTAAGACAAAAGATTATTTAATAACGTAAACACAGGAAAAAATTATAATTACATAATTAACTTTATATGATCGTTTCATTTACTATAAAAAAAGGCGTCAGCAATTGCTCTTGCATAATTTATAATTTTCAATTTTATCCAGTGTTACTTAAATTTTAGAGTACTTACTTCAAAGTCAGCATACGCTGTATTTGTACTTGATTCACTCCGTAAAGCGATAAAAATATAATCAAACCACCCAGTGTAAGAGACCACCAGGTATTTCTTACTGTTGGATCCAGATCAATGCTGTAATAAAAATAAAACATCATTTTCAGAATGTACGCGTACACTATTCATAAAACTTATGCAATTAATGTAGAAACATTGATACAATACTTATCAAACTCGAGACGTTGTCCTTGCCTCGCGATTTCCCAGATCTGTTCTAATCCCCCAACATCATTCGCTGCTGTGCCAATAATTAAGAATATAGCGACAAACATAAGCAAACATTGAAATACATCCGTTATTAGCACAGCCCTAATGCCACCTAAGCTCGAATAGAAAGCACATACGAGACCAATAATAATGATACTGGCAATCTTGGAGGTTCCTGTGGTTGCCTCTATGGCTAAAGAAGGGGCATAGAGTACCACTCCTGAGTACAAAAGCATTTGCATCCAGTAAACGAAACTAGCCATCATCCTAGCTTTTACTCCAAAACGCTTTTCTAAATACTAAAAGTAATATCTTTTCAAATACATATATGTACTATCAAATACTATCTATGAAATCAAATTTTGCTAAACTGACCTCGTAAGCGCTTGTTGCCTGCAGCTTGAAGAAAACTGGTAGAAATCCATAGCATATAATCGGAATACTTAAGATATACGCTAGGCATACTACAACAAATTGCGTCCCGTATATGTAATTCTCAGCGGACGAACCAAGCAATGCAATGCCAGATAGAAAGGAAGCTACCATGGCAATAGCGACTGGTACGACACTCATTGATCCACTTGCAACAAAGTACTCCTGTGAAACACGTAACCATTTATTATAGCAATACGTTACAAAGATATAACTTTGTTTTAAGCGACTTCTGCTTTTAATAAGAGGATCTTATAATAATTACCTCCATAGTTTTTTGACGTCCTCCACTAAATCTGTAATAAATACCAATTCCGATACTTATGCACAGCACCACCGCTATAACCAGATAGTCGATCCATCCTAAGGTATTTATTTTTGTCATTTCTATAACGTCAAATCAACGAATTATGTTGCTTAATTTTAAAAGGAAAGAAGATATAAAATCTAGGATTTTATAGTTAATCTAGTGTATTTAAAATGATGTATAATATGTGTATACATTTGGCATTTGCGAAAACGAAAAAAAGTTGTAGTGTAATTCGGTGTAGTAATAAAAGTAATATTTAACTAAATATCAATGAGATAGATTTAAAAATTGATATAAGAAATTTTAAAGCCCTAAAAATTATTTACGGGTCAAATAAAGAGGATAATATGTTTTTTTCTTATTTAAATGCACAATAGGACATATTGTAGATTAATTCAATAAATAGTAATAAATTATTTTGTGTAATTACAAGTCTTACATTTAGAGATAGAGGAAGAGACATTTTTTTAGCGATTAAACTTAAATTTTAGTCATGTTGTCAATTTCCATATAAGAGTATTTAATCTCAACATCAATTCGTAAATATATTTTTTTAAATACACACACAAAAAAAGTAATATTACATTTAAATATTAAACACACAAAAAGATCGAAAAATTTATTATTATTAATCCCTATCAGCTTCCGAACCACGTTTACATCGCTTACATAAATATTTAAATATATAATAATTTAATATGCCTAAGAAACGTTTCTTCCCAAGATGTTGCTTTCCGTTCTTTAGTTAAGTCAATGACACTTTGTTACCTCTTTTATAGCAAATTTTCATTTAAGAACTAAAGTAAAAACAGTCGGCATTAAAACAGGCAAATTGGGTGGATCATTCCTACAGTTATATATATTACCAATCACTTACTGTCTCACCTTTGGAGTGTATCCAAACCGGAATGGAAATCAGCTATTATCTATTCTATATCAAAAGTGAGATCTCCTTCTAAGCTGAATTATCACAGGTCTCTCTCAATTCTCTGCTTCACTTTCAAAGCGCTTAAACGCATTTGTTGTTGAGCAAATCACAAATTATTTAGAGGTCTCTAACTTATTAAACCAATTTCAACCTGTCTTTCGAAGAGGTCACATCGCACAAACAGCTTTAGTAAGAGTCTTTCCAGATTGCTATTCCAGCAATATTGCTGCCTCGATTGGATAACGTGAGACACGCTGCAGATACCAAAAGTGTTATCTCGATCTTCTTCGACTGTACCAAAGCTTTTGATAACATCTGTCATCATACTCTTATTGATAATCTATTTTAAAAACTACAGGTTTTATTTGACAGATTGTAATTTTGATGAGATAAGACATTATGCGAAATCAGAGCCCTTAATGAAATGATGAGGCTTCCCCTCTGTAGCACTGAATTCTTTAACGGTCTTTCAAATGTATTGTAGCCAAGTGGAATGATATCTCGTATAATTTATTCGTAACGTCTCATTTTTTAATGCGATAAAACGTAACTTTTATGACTATTTGCTCTTTATAATGATTTTATATCTAGTTAAATATTGAAGTAACTAATTACATAACTTATAGCTCTTCACACACTTAAGTATTCGCACTGCACTTGCTCATTATTATTTTCATACTCTGTTCTATTTATTACTTCAAAAGTACTTTATTTATTTTAAACTTTAAAAAACTTAAAAAGATTACAATTAAAATATTTTACATATAATACATTTTATTGGCGCGACTGTTTATTGTTTTCTAATTACTCGTGAAAAGATTTCTGTCTAACTAACAATAAGAACTACTTATCATTCTTTACGTCCTTATATCTAGAACGTATACGTGCTACTACGGGAAAGAATAAATTAGGGTCTAACTCGTTGCTCTGATTCTTCAGGAGTAAACGAGATAGATTGCTGATAAGCAATCCAAGTAAGAATGTTATTATGAATCCGAGGAAGGAGTACCACAAATACGAAATGCGATACAAATAAAAGTACGAGCTATCGCCGGTGCTTCTGAAAAAAAGTATAGACAATTTGTTAAATAATCTCGCGTGCGTATACACGGAAAAAAAGGTTTTGAAGTGTAAAATAAAGCCATCATCTGAAAAAAAAACCGATTAATCAAATCTATCGAGATAGATTTTGAAAGTTCCTGCTATAAAGTTTGTCGATAGAATGACAACGGAAATTTAACAGTTCTGCTAACAAAATCCGCTCTATCCATTTGCAATTTGCATTTTGCCGATATAATCTAGCAACATACATATTGTCTGGGTTATTAGATTATATCGGCAAAACACAAGTTGAAAGCGAACACAGGCGGTATTGAATCTGTTATGATATCTGAGTAAATTAATCAATCAGTTGTCATATTACGGTTCATTCATTAGATAATAACAATGAATTATTATAATTATGTCATTCAAGCATTGTAATAATACTAATAATGCCGTTAAATGACTTTATAGCAATATAGATTTTATATCTGCAGCTCGAGCGCCCTACGTAATTATTTTGATGTTGCAATATAATTATTTCCATACATGAATCTCGCCTAATTTTTATGTATTTACACTGACATGAGAAAAAAATTCCTTTTTTTTCTAAGTAACTATTATTAAACGACTTACTTGGAGAAACTTGTGCCGTTTTGCAAAACGGACATCGTCATATTTGCAATACTATTATCACAGCCTTCGATAGTAGTTGGCAACTTAGGTGGTATCGGGCGTGGTTGACCGAAAACAATCCAGAACAAAAACGAATATGCTGTAAGAGTACCGATTATCGCACCGCTTTCCGTCGCCGATTCTGTGCCCATGCCAAGCGTGAAAATGCCTAATATTGGACCATTTATTACTCCAGAAATAGTATAAGCAGTCTGCAATAAAAGAAACTTTTTATCACCATTTTATGTTTAAAAATAGTAATGTATTACCGTTTGTAATGCTCCCAAAAATTGCATTAAAAATGCCAGCGCAATTAAAATAATACCGAACATAAAAGCGAGCACTTTAGCGATGGGGACTGATATTTTAGGCGAAAATTCGTGTCCGATGCACTTTCTATATACGGGTTTTATATAATCCTCCAACGTTATTGCCGCTAGAGAATTCAACGTCGCAGAAATTGTGCTAAGGGTTGCGCTAAGAATACCTGGAAATGCAAAGACAAATTAAGACAAGGAAAGAGTCCAAAATTAGCATTTGTAAACACAGCTATTGCTCACTTTTACTTTACAATTTTATTTTAAAATTACACGTAAATTATATTTCAAAAACACTGATATTTTCAAAGACTTTCATTTTCGTAACTTATAATAAATGTAACTTGAGAGACATTAAGTGTTCGAATCAGTCAGTTCGTGATAAATATCACGATATATATCACCTGCAACAAAGAGGCCTGGTAAGCCAGGAATGTTAGACATCGTGTCCATAACGTACAATGGCATAAGCATATCAAGCGAACTAATTCTTTTCTGAAGCAACGGATCGCAATTGTAATATCTGCTGTACATCGCCAATCCTGAGAAGCAAATTGCGATCGAGAGAAGCAACCGTATGGGCAAAGCGAGCCAGACGGCTCTTTGCGAGGCCTGCAAATTTCTAAAACGTAATTTATTCAATGTTATATTTTTATTTTTTTCGAACACAGTTTAATTGGTAAACGTCATGTTAAAATAGAAGATTATTTAATAACGTGAACACAAGAAAAAATTAACTTTATATTATCAACGTTAATTTTATTAACTACATATAAACAAAACGTCAGTAATTGCTCTTGCATAATTTTTATAATTTTCAATTTCATTCAGTGTTACTTAAATTATGAACTTACTTCAGAGTCAGCATACGCTGTATTTGTACTTGATTCACTCCTTGAAGCGATAAATCTATACATAAACCACCCAGTACAGTAGTCCACCAGGTATTTCTTACTGTTGGATCCAGATCAATGCTGTAAAAAAAATAAAATATCATTTTTCAAAGGGTACGCTATTTGCCGAACTTATGCAATTAATATAGAAAAATCGATGCAATACTTATCAAACTCGAGTCGTTGCCCCTGCCTCGCAATTTCCCAGATCTGTTCTAATCCGACATCACTCGCTGCCACACCAATAATTAAGAACACAGCGGCAAACATAAGCAAACTTTGAAATACATCTGTTATTACCACGGCCTTAATACCGCCTAAGCTAGAATAGAAAGCGCATACGAGGCCAATAATTATGATGCTGGCAGTCTTAGACATTCTAGTGGTCACCTCCAAGGCCAGAGAAGGAGCATAAAGCACTATTCCTGAGAGCAAAAGCAATCGAATCCAAAAAAGAAAACTAGCCATCATTCTAGCTCTTATTCCAAAACGCTTTTCCAAGTACTAAAAGAAGTAATATCTCTTCAAATACTTGCTATCAAAAGCTTCCTGTCATAAAATTAAATTTTGCTAAACTGACCTCGTAAACGCTTGTCGCCTGTAGCTTGTAGAAGACTGGTAGAAATCCATAGCATATAATGGGAGTACTTAAAATATACGCAATGTTCATCATAACGTATTGCGTCCCGTATGTGTAAATCTCAGCGGATGAACCAAGCATCGTAATTCCAGATAGGAAGGAGACCACCAAAGCGATGGCGACTGGTACAGTGCTCATTGATCGACTTGCAATGAAATACTCCTATGAAACATGTTATTCTTTATTACAGCCTCGCGTTAAAAAGAAATAAAACGACTTGTTTTAACAAGAGTTCTAACACTAAATAATCACCTAACAATAATATTCTCAGAATAATAATAATTACCTCCATAGTTTTTTGACGTCCTCCACTAAATCTGTAATAAATACCAATTCCAGCACTTATGCACAGCATTACCGCTATAACTAGATAATCGATCCATCCTAAGGGATTTATTTGCGTCATTTTCATCTAAAATGTTAAATTAAAGAATTATGTTGCTTAATTTAAATAGAGAAAGTTGTAAGATTTAGTTTTTGTAGATAATCTAATTTACTTAATCTTCTAACTTAATAGATCAATTTCAACCTGTCTCGGGAAAGATCAGAGAAGTCACACCACACTAATAGCTTTAATAAGAGTCTTTTCAGGTTGCATAGATATATTAGCAATATGGCTATCTCAGCTAGATAACGTGAGGCACGTGTAGCAGATACCAGAAATGTATTATCATTTCGATCTTTGACTTCATTAAAGCTTTGATAATATTGATATTTGTCGTTATATTCTTATTGGCATTCAAGAAACTACAGGCTTTCTTTGATAGGTGATTTAAATAAAACTTCACGCAAAGCAAGAATGACATGATAAGGTTGTCAGTCTGTAGCACTGAATTCTTTAGCGGTTTTTTCTAATAAGTATTGCAGCCAAGGATGATATCTCGGATGATATCTCGCCGGATATACGTACCGTCTCATTTTTAGATGCAATAGAATGCAACATTTATGACTATATCATCTTTGTAAAGATTTTATATCTAATCAAATCAAATATTGAAGTACCTAATCACATGGTAAACTTAAATAACTCTTCATACACTTAAATGTTCGTACACTTATTTATTATCATTTTCGTACTCTATATATCTCTTTTATTATTATCTTATTACCTTAAAAATACATATTTTTATTTATGTCACACTTTAAAAAATTTAATATAAAAAATTTCAATTAAAATATTAGAGTTTTGCACAGATTTTATGGGCGGCAACGTACGTCTTCCCCGTGGATTACGCCGCTGAAAGAATACTTTCTGTTTAACAATGAATTTTCTTCGTTTGTTATGATATTACATCGCCTAGAACGTATACGTCGCGCTATCATGGGAAAGAATAAATTAATGTCTAACTCGTTGTTTTGATTCTTGATAAATAAACGAGACAGATTGCTAATAAGCAGTCCAAAAAAGAACGTTATTAAGAATCCGAGGGGGGAATACCACATGTATGAAATGCGATGCAAATAGAAGTATGAGCTGTCGTCGGTATTTCTAAAAAGAAGATACGACAATCCATTAGATAATCTCACGTGTGTATACATGGCAAAAATGGTTTTGGTGAAATATATAAAAATTACTTTCATTTGCGAGTGAACGAGTGTAGCAAATGAACCTTATAATAAATAAGTTTTAGATTAGTATTAAAGCAAATTGATTAGTATTAATCAAATATTTTTGGTAAATACAAAGAGGATATCGCTTTCTTCTGTCTGATTGGTAGAAGTTTTCCTTTAATTAGTTAAAGATTTAATTTTTTTTCTGCGATACGTTGTGTGATTACAGCTCTCGTTAAGAAAGCCAGGGGCTTACTCTGAATTTATTTCTATTCTGTGTGAGTGACATTAAAGTTCAACCAAGCATACTATTTTTATTAATTTTTCATTATTGATGATTAAATATATTTTGCTAGAAATCACTCTGTTCTATTATTTATCAACATAACAACCCAACAATTTTATTTTCGGATTTCGTGTCTAGCTTAAATTAATTTTTATATTCATCAGCAAAGCCGTTCTTTCGTGTAGCTGTTATTCGAATAACTTACTTGTAAGAGCTGGTGACAGATATTGTCATATTTGTAATATTATTATCACAGCCTTCAATAGTAATTGGCAATTTAGATGGTATCGGGTGAGACCCACCGAAGACGATCCAAGATAAACATAAAAACGCCGTGAGAACACCAGCTATCGCACCACCTTCTGTCGCCGATTCCGTGCCCATGCCAAGCATAAAAATGCCTAACAACGGACCGCCAGTTACTCCGATAATAGAGTAGAAAGCCTAAGATTTAAAAAATTTATTTTTTCGCTATTAATCTTAGTTTAGTCTTAGAAATAGTAATAAGCATTACCTGATGTACTCCACCCAAAAATTGAGCTAAAAACGCCAAAACAATGGAAATAATACCGAATGTAAAAGCAAACACTTTAGCAATGTAGACTGATTTTGTAGGGGAAAATTCATGTCCAATGCACTTTTTATATAAGGGTTTCAGGTAATCCTCCAACGTTATTGCCGCCAGAGAATTTAACGCCGCAGAAATCGTGCTGAGGCCTGCGCTAAAAATACCTGAAAATACATAGACAAAATTAATATTTAAAAAATCTACTATGCACTTTCGTTTCAAAACTATTATCTTGATTATATATAAAAGGACAGATCCAAAATTCATATTGTAGGCATATCCATTGCGCAATTTTATTTTAAAATTATCGTGAAATTACATATAAAAACTTTTGTACGTTTAAATATTTTTATTTTAATTGACATGTAATTTCTATGAAACATTAAAGAACCAGTCTATTTGCGATAAAAATATTACCTGCAACAAAGAGGCCTGGTAAACCAGGAATAGTGGACATTGTGTCCATAACATACAATGGCATAAGCATATCAGTTGAAATAATTCTTCTCTTAAGAATTGGATCGCATTTATAATATTTACTATATATCGCCAATCCTGAGAAGCAAGTAGTGGTTATGAGAAGTGTCGTAATGGGCCAAGATAGCCACATGGCCTTTTGCGAAGCCTGCATATTTCTAAAATAAAATTTATTTAGCGCAGTCTTCGTCAATTTTTTTTCAAACACAATTTGATCAATAAACGTATTGTTAAGAGAGAAAAGAAATTATTGAACGCAAATAGAAAAAAATTAAAATTATATGATTAACTTGTCATCGGTTTAAATACGATACATAAATCGTCAGCAATTGTTCTAAATGTTATATAATGTTTTTAATTTATCCACTGTCACTCAAATTATAAAACTTACTTCACAGACAGCATGCGTTGTATATGTACTTGGTTTACTCCGACAAGTGTTAAAAATGTACATAATCCACCCAGCGTAACAGACCACCATGTATGCCTTACTGTTGGATCCAGATCGAAGCTAACAGAAGTAAAACGTCAATTAATGCCTACGTGTACATGATTTCCAGAAAACTCATGTAACTAATAATAGAAAAATTGATGAGATACCTATCAAACACGAGCCGTTGTCCCTGCCTCGCGATTTCCCAGATCTGACCCAGGCCCCCGACGTCATTCGCAGCTTTGCTAATAATTAAGAACACAGCGGTAAACATGAGCAAACTTTGAAATACATCAGTCATTAGCACAGCCTTAATGCCGCCTATACTCGAATAGAAGGCACACACGAGGCCCAAAATAATAATGCTGACAATTTTCGAGATTCCTGTAGTAGCCTCTAAGGCTATAGAAGGAGCGTAAAGCACCACTCCTGAATACAACAGCAGCTGAATCCAGTAAATAAAGCTAGTCATTATTCTAGCCTTTAGTCCGAAACGTTTTTCTAAGTACTAAAAGAAATAATATGCCCTCAAATATACGTGCCATTGAAAACTTTTTACGGCAAAATTATAAGTTTCGCTAGATTCACCTCGTAAGCGCTCGTGGCTTGGAGCTTGAAGAATACTGGCAAGAATCCGTAGCATACTATTGAAGTACCCAATAGATATGATACGTTAATTACTACATATTGCGTTCCATATGTGTAATTTTCAGCTGATATACCGAGTAGTGCAATGGCAGATAGGAAGGAGGCTACCATAGCGATAGCGACTGGCACGATGCTCATTGATCGACTTGCAACAAAGTACTCCTGTGAAACACATTACTCTTTACAAAGAATTAAAGAAGAAAGTATCCCTTGTCTTAAGGGATTTTCCTCAAAAAGAAGATTTCTAACAATAATAATTACCTCCGTAGTTTTCTGACGCCCTCCGCTAAATCTGTAATATATACCTATTCCAACATATATGCACAGTATTACCGCTATAACCAGATAGTCAATCCATCCTAAAGTATTTATTTCTATCATTTTGTCTGAAAAATTAAGTGAAAGAAATTAAAAGAATAAAAAAAGTCATAGGCAGCTAAATCATTTATTCTCAAAAAAATGAAGATGAAATTGCATGAGCGCTGTTTTGAAACTGTTAAAGAAATTCAGAAGAAACCGCAGACAGTGCTTGATATGATCAAAGAGAATTTCCAGAAAACGTTTTCGCACTGTATATGTATAATATACATATATGTTTATTAAGAATAAGAACTAGTATAAAATTAATTGGAATTACACAATATATTGTATAATACATTATTATATACAAAAATGATAAAAAAATATATAATAATGTAATAAAATACAATACATCTATACTATAAAATAAATACATATATACATATTATAAAAAAATAATTGAATTTTAATAGAAGTACTATTTTAATATTTAATTTCTTAATTTTCCTTTAAAATTATAATTGCTAGTAAAATTCATCATTGTTTCTTTCTATTTAAAGTAATAAATCCTAGCAACATAGCTATATTCAAAATATATTTAAAAATCGTATAATAAATTAAACATACAAGCTGAAAAATAAATGCTTAAAATTTCATCTGTTTTTTTAAATGTTTAATAACGTTATAAAAACATTTTATAAGACGTTTATAACGTCGTTTTTTAGTTTAAAATCATTATATTTTATACGAAATTCTTCGATAGTTCAACAAATGTATATTTAACGTTTTTTTAGCCTAAAGACGGAAAGTCAGACAATATCAGTATTTTACGTTTTGGACATAATAATGGACTAAACGTGTTTTGAACATAAATAATTATACATGCTTGAAAAGTCACGTAATTGTAATAACAATTGTGAAGGACGTGGCTGCAAAATGCTGATTGTCTGACGTTGTTTGTAAAATCTTTATAGAAAAGAAAAATATTAGCTCTTTTTAAAGAGAAAAAATTATTAGAAAAACTTATTAGAAAAAAATTAAAATGTTTCAAATATAACTAGTTAAATTTAAAAGAAATAATTTATTTAAAATGAACAAAGTTAGTTATAAGTTATTAATTTTTTAACTTTATTTAATTTTTAATTTTATGACTATTTACCATCAATCTTGATATTTATATGTACACATATAGAAATATCGATCTCGAAATATCTCAAAAAAGATAAGTTGTAGGGTAAATAAAAAATCTTTTAACACCTTACAACTTTTGTCTAAAACAATTTTTTATAAAACTTATATTTTTTTAGATATTTCGAGGTCCGACCTTTTTCGAACTGTCTGCCGTAGCAATGTAACGACACGCTTTCGACCCTAGGTCCATGTGTAAAAAATGGTCTTTTTGATCTCTAAAAGTTTGTCAGTTGAATTTTTGAACACCCTGTATATATAAATATTGAATATGTGATACGTCCGCAGGGAAGATTTTAAATATGATGGTCCTTTAATACCTGTATCGATGATTTGCTTACTTTTTGTGAAAATCAGAAGTCCGGAATTTGCGTGCAACAAGTCCGTCCGACGGTCGCTGAATTTCTTCTTTTTCTTTCTTTTTAAAAACACTTTATTTTTTAGCGGATCTCGCTAGTAATAACACCCAAAAAAATATTCTATCCTTTAGAGGAACCCTCTTGATGCTAAAAAATTTTCCTCATATATGGCTCAAGAGGATGTTCTAAAATGTAGAGGAATATCGAATTACTATGAAAATGTATTCTTGATTATAGCGCATGCGCCACTTCTTTGTAGATAATATTCTTAATTATTGCGCAATTATGTCACTTTTTTGTAGATAAATACGCGTTATAGCTGAAGAATATGCTTTATGTAAAATTTTTTTGCTTAGAGGAAATGTGTAAAGGAATTTCCCGCTTATAAGTAGAACATTTTTTTTTGGTGAATCAATAGTCCAATTTATCAAATACAAAAACGTATATATTTGATCTGAAATATTAAGTATGAGCACAAAAGGCAATTAATTGCGTAAAAAATTTTCAAAAATTTTTGGTTTCCGTATTTGGCAGCTTTTTTTCTGATACAATTCGATTGAGAAAAATATGACACGAGTCTTCTCTCTTCTTAATAGTCCAATATGTCTTACACATTCCACATAGTAGTTCAATCGTTTCTATTCTTCCCCTGCTGTTCCTTATAATTCTATTGCCTGTGTTCGAATGTTCCACACATACCAGAAACGGCCATGACGTGGCGGCTCGCAGACCCTTTCAAGTGCGAGATCGCCTTTATTTTCTTTAGTTTTGATTAATTGCATTGTAATTATAATTATGTTAATGCTGGAAATTGCCACATGCTGTCATCAAATGCTTCAAAAAATTATTACGTGTATTATTTAAGTGTTCTAGAAGTTTCTCGTTTATACAATAGCTATTTATGTCGAATTGTAGAAATGTTCTATTTTGCAGATGATGATCAAATAGATTTGCCTAGGATACAGTTTAAAAAACGGATAATGATCGAAACATGGAATAAATCTGCAGCGCAAAGTAGCCTAAAAAAAATTATATTTCCACATATATAGCAGTGAAAGTCTGCGAAATGAAACCTCTAGTGCAATAATATATACTCAATTAAATTGTGATATATTTCTCAATTACATTGTGATATCAAAGAATTTAATGTTATAGAATTAGTTTGATTTTCAGTTCTAGTCACGCTCGCTCTAAGACGATCCCACCGAATAATTGAGTCTAGTACGTGTTATAGAGCTTGTATTGTAGATTGGAATTCGGCTAGTAAATAAATGCGAAAACAACTCTATACTTTTATTTATAAATTCATTCACCAAAACAATCTGTTTCTTTGATGGAAAGAGGCAGATTATTTTAGAAATGCAATATTATTTCTCTGTATACTATACATAAAAAGATATTAAATATAAATAGCAGAAAAGGGAGTATTCAAAAAGTTCAAGTTTTTATATAAATAAATACATATATAAATGATTAAAAATATACATATATAATTATATATGAACTGCAATTTTTTCTCATTTCAAAACTTGATTTTTTATTTTATTTTATTATCATTTTTCTTGTATCAAACAATTATATATAATAATTATATAAAATTATATATAACAATTATATAAAATAATTTTACAAAGAAAAGAAAACATTATATATGAATATGTATGAACATATTTCGCATTTAATTATGTATAATTATATATTTTTATATATGTTTATATGTATTTATATGTATATGTTCTTGTACGAAAAATTTTTTCCTGTGGTGTTGTCTGAGTTATCACTCATCTTTAGATATCAATATATTAAACTCTCCTCGATTTATAACGTTCGTGACAATTAAGTTCAAACGTTTTATAAATTTAACTTATATTTTTTATTTATGATTATTCAAACGTTTTGTTTCAAAGTAAATTAGCAACCCCAAACCAGAATTATCAACATTTAAATTATGGATTAATTAGTTACTTCGAACTCCACTGACTCCACTTAGCGGAGACTCGAACCCAACTTAGCAGAGACTCGAACCACATTTTAGTGGAGATTTATTGAATTTATTTATGCTCCCGCAACGCGCATTCGAATCCGATCACTTAGCGGAGACTCAAACCCCACTTAGCGAAGATTTGAACTTCACTTAGCGGAGACTCGAATTTAGGTGTCTAAAATCGCGAATTCGGAGATGATAACGTCCCGACGTCATCTTCGAATTCTCCATTAGCTTGATTGGTCAATTACATTTAAGAATTATCAATTACAAAATATTTTACATAAACAAATAATAATTTATCAAAAATGGACAAAAGAAAACAAAATAATACGATCAGTTGCAAAGATGGTGCGACCGCACGGCATATCTCTATTCGTTATTCCGGCGATTCGGTTCACTTGACAATCGCGAAGATTTGTCCGATGCAATAACTTCGTCGGTGACCGAAACGATCTAGGGAAAGATGAGACGCGGAAGATCCGTGGAGAGGGATTTTCGAATGTCGCATCCACGGGGCGGTGCGAGCCTGACAGCCTGTGCGTGATCCGCGTCTGCGCGCGCGCGCATGTGAGCGCCTGGTGATCGCCTCGATGTTCGGTGGCTTCGGAGCACCTGTCAAAAGCGCCGTTGACGGATCGTCGCTAATGCTGCACGCGGAATTGGAATCGGCCGACGTGAAGGAAACGAGTCTGCCGGTGGTCCGCGGCTAATCGTGCCGTTCCGGATCGCATATCTCTCGACTCGTCATCGCGGGAACGCGGGGCACATTATACATACCTCCGTTGTCAGCGGGAACGTCGGTCGCGGGACGACCACTGCGTGCACCTCGGATTCGCTTGACCGGTAAGTTGAACTCGTCGATCTTTCCTCGCTCGTTGCTGATTTTAGCATCAATCAGAAGCATCGATTTTTTTTCTTTCGCGCGATAAGACGCAGGAAGAGGAGGAAAGGGAATAACGTACGTTTTTGCTCCGAAAAGATCGAACGCGTATGATAGTATTTGATTTTCACGAGCGCGCTCCAGAGGTCGAAAATAATAATAGACTTGACATAGCGATGCGTTAGCGTCGCGAAGCGTGGGTTATTTTCAATCCTCCGCGGGATTTCATTCGTTTCGGCCGAACAGGTCCGCAGCCACGACGTGCATACATACATCGATAGCACGGCAGCTAGCTCAATCAGCTGATCGCTCGCGCGGCCTGCTGGCCTTTTAACATAACCTGCAAAGATTTCGCGCGCGTGATGCACTGGATCGTATTTATCTTTGTAGTTGCTCTTGAATTTTCTCAAGAATATCTTTAGAAACAAGACTTCTCGGTTTGTTCAATTAATATTGAATTTTATAAATTTTTTTATATATAGCATGTACATTCGTATATATTTATAATATATAGTAATTTATATATTTTAAAATATTATAAATATATACAAAAATAGATTATATATTACAAATATTATGCCGTATAACCACTTTATAAAAAGTATATAATTGTAATAAAAATATAAAGTATATGTATCTATTTTTCAAAATTTAGACGGTGACGTTCAAAAGATCTGCTCCGAAATTTATAAAAAATGAAGACATGGCTCGGAATCTAGGGCACTCCATACAATGTATTCCTCTAACACGGAGAAATTCCTCATTTCGTTTCAACACGCGAGAATCCAATTCTCCAAATCCATCAGTCTGCAAATGTAACTTGACATATATATATATATATATATATATATAGCAGTGATATACGTATCTCACCTGCGATACATTTTACGCGATATTATGTTTTTAACAAACAAATTTAATAAATTATAATTATGGTCATTATTAATTGTACTTATATAACTTAATCATTGAAATTATTATTGTCTATAATTTCATTTATAATTACATAATTTCAATTGTTAAGTAATTATGTAAGTACAATTTTAATAATGACCATAATTATAATTTATTAAATTTGTTTGCAATTGAAATGTATGATAATCAAAATTGTATATACATATATATATCTAAATTAACAATCGTATTTATGTATTTTAAAATATAATTATAATGATTCTAAAAATTATGATTATCTTTCGAAGCTTTCGATTTATCCTTAAGTTTTAATGCTGCGTCGTATGTATCGATTTTATCTTTAAAACTATAATTTTGAAAATCATCAGTTTCTTCGTACTCCTATAGTTCAATGAATTAAATCGATAATTACTCAAGAATTGCTCCTATGTGTATTGCAACGAACTACTAGAGCAGATAAGATAATAATAATTCTGATAACTTCCGAGATTTCGTTATTCGAGTTTCTCCCTTAATTCTTAGCTTGAGATTACGTAAAAAAAAACATATTTTTTTCATTTATAAAACGGCGCAGCATGTGCTCTTGACGCAAACAAAATAAGATGCGTTTTATCTACGCTCATTTAAACGTAAGAATTAGATACACATGCAACGGCAACAATAATTCTCGCGCTTAACTCTCCGCGAAGTGCATCAGCTTTTATCGTTATACGCTTCGCTCTTTGCAGAGACTTGTAACTCCGTGAGGAGATAAAGAGAAATTGCTCCAAGTTAAATTCCCTTTCTCCGTTCATTCATTGGGACGGTACTCGCAGACGGGACTCGGAATGAATTACAACTCGCGCAAGAGTGATATCGACTCGGCCTACAGCTGTACAGCGTTATGTAAGAGATCGGGAGAGGCAGATAGAACGAAATCAATTTGCGCTGCTCACAATCGGCAGATTGCCGATTTGTCCCCGCTCGCGTGTGCTTGTGTGTGCACGTGTATCTATATACATCTTCGATACGGGCCGATAGCAATTTCTGTTCGACTGCGGCGTCACACTGATTGCACTATTGTGGGATGTCAATGCCCGTTTTGTATAACGAAACGAGCGAACCTCGTGGTCGTCCCCGCACGCGACCGAATTAATTGACATCCTCGGCCTTTGGAGAGAATAAGTTTCCAAGGCAATATCGCGGCGTATCAAAATACATAATTAAACAGGGAAAACAAGCTCCGGAAAAGACGTGAGTCACTGTCAGGCGAGACCTGTGGCCAGAACCTGTTCTCGTTGTTCGGTGAAAATGTCGACAGCGATTATCATCCGCGGGAGCCTTCCAATATCGAAAATAAACAAGGAATGAAAATAGAAGTTACGCAGGGAAATGTAAACGCAAATATAGATAGACCACCTGGCTCTCGTCAGATGCCAAGGAAAAAGAATATTAATGCGGCTTTCATTATCGCGCGACAGGTCAATAGGGGGAAGGATAATTTCGAGTTTTGCTATTTCTAGGCTTCCCGCTCGATTGCAATCGATGTCTTATTAAGTCGGAAAATGATGACAACAGTATATAACTATTTGCGTACTGTGCATCGCGCGTTAATCTTTGCCCGGAAAATGCAATTTGTCCGACTGACGCGCGCCGCGAAATAAAAATGCTTTATGTGATGAAGTGGCCTTCAAGTTTTGGCACAATATTTTGACTACTGTTTAGCGTGCAATCCTTGCTGCAGTGTCGCACAGTTAACGCTTGCGGCTTAACTGATGCCACACTGGCAAATTACCCTCGATTTTGCAGACAAATATACCTTCTCGACACTAAGAAGCTTTTCCACTATAAATTTGAAGAATCTTGTGCATGTTCATATTTATAAATTTGAAATAATTGCTATTATGCGACAGAAAAGATTACAACATCGTTCTTTTTCTCATCGACAATAATTTGACAATTAATCATTGCTACTGTTTTTCATTAATTCCATCAATTTCTTTGACAGGTGCGGGATCCTAATTCGCATTAATCATGGCACAGAACAGTCCAGCTCCGAAACCCGCGGAGCAATTCAAGTACGTCTTTCTCTTCTATAAAATCTTCTACTCGCAATATAATATATTTAATACAATATAATTTGATAATAATATCTTGTAAGACAACGAATCTCGAAATATCGGAATATTCTGATTCAGCAACGTTACAATTTTATTTTAAATATCTTGATATAAAAAATTGATAATATTAGATGATGAGATAATATTTTGATATAAAAAACACATATATTCGTATAATATAAGTTTGCATCCATCTTTCAGACTTGTACCAAAAATCATAAATGGTGGCATTGCCGGAATTATTGGAGTGTCCGTGGTGTTTCCGCTCGATTTGGTTAAAACAAGATTACAGAATCAAGTTATCGGTCCAAGTGGCGAACGCATGTACAAGTCAATGCAAGTATTTTATTTTAAAAATTAATAATTAGTAATAAATATTATGCCTATTGATAATCAAATTATATACAAATTTAAAAAATAATTGTCTTTATTTTATATAACAAATCTCTTTGTTTTACTTATACTTTCTTGTTTTTTTTTTTAATTAATGTGAAATAAAAGTATGAAAAAATATGACAAATTAGACAAGATGCAAAAAGCACGAAACAAAGAGATCTAGCATAATCGAAAAAATATATAATTTTTTGCAGGTTTGACTGCTTTAAAAAGACTTACAAAGCAGAGGGTTATTTTGGAATGTATAAGGGATCCGCTGTAAATATATTATTGATCACACCTGAGAAAGCAATCAAACTTACTGCCAATGATACATTTAGACACTATCTTTCCCTCGGGCCCGGGTATGTTGCAAACAATATGTTATATAATGTATTTTTCATATTATCGGAGGTATGAGCTTGTGGTATGTGCTCCTCTCTGTGTGTAACATTGCCAGAGCAAAAGCTAATCCGTGAGAGGTAGCATGGGAGTTTAGTCGCACTATGTACAATGTCAAAATATTTTTAAGGAGTCATTAGGTATAGTGATATCTGGTATTCATTACAACTTATTTCCTTAAATTTTATAAATTTAAATTTTTAGTATATATATCCTATGTAATACTTAACAATTAATGGTCTCCTTTTATTTTTTAGACTTATTTCCCATAATTTATTTTTTACTTTTTTTTATATGTGTCATCTTTTCGTTTCCACTCAAAGTCCTAATTTTCCATAACAATTATCTTCTCGTTTTAATGTTTTATTAAATGTGCGTTTTAAAGGGGTTTATTCAAAGTTTATGGCAAGTGGATCAGCATGAAATATATTTCGGATGAAATTTTCATCAAACTAATGTAAAATTTGTAGAACGGGCTTTCCAATTAACTGTTTATAAATTATCACAATCATTATAATCAACGAGTTTACTTAATTAAACATGTTGAGCTTCTGTTTTAATTAATAAATGAAATGCATCAGTGTAGCTATGAAGCCGTAGAAAAAAATTACATCAACAGTGTGTTACGTAAAGCGAGAAGCCTAAGAGTATTGATCAGGCCAGCTTGTAGACACAGTAAAAAATGCATAGGCATGAAAATTATTAGAATTATAAAGCTTGAAAATATTACATTTCTTTGTTAATAATTATATGTAATATGTTAATATATAATGTTACACTTTCTCTTTAAGATATTCAATTTGCATTCATTCTATCATAATTATATCCTTTTTAAAAAATTGTAATTGGAAAGCCCCAAAAATTAGTAATGTAGTGCTGTATCATTAGATCAGCAGAGCATCATAGAGCATCAGTAGTATTTTTTTTAGAATATCTAGTATATATCTTTCCTTGTTGCTAATCACTATTAGATTGATTTGTTTCAATAACTGCCCGCACTTAACATCGACACTGACTTCCAAGTTTAAATTATACATAAAGTATATATCTATTTAATGTATTAAAATGTTATCACTAACTGGAGAAAAATAGTTTTCGTAGCTGTTGGACCAACGATATTTGAAAACAGTTGATAATATTTAACTCAAAATAAGACTTTTCGATGTTCAAGAATATGTAAATGGTATTTAAATTTTACTTGTATTTTTCTTTGTATTAATTTTGAATTTGTAAAATGTCCCATTTTTACCGATTAAATTTGCAAAATCATGTGTATAATATATATATATATATATATATTTCTGAAATTAATTTTCTTAACAAAAACTTGACGGATTATTTTCAATTGCCATTTGTTATTGATACTGTAACTTTCTAATTTCGAATCTAAATAGGCCAAAGTATTAAATTTCAAGACAACGAGCATAGCTCAACTCTGTACATCTCGAGAATGGCAAGGAAATGTAGTATTATAGTATAGGCTCGCGCTATTATGCCAGAATCTTATGTTATCATAAAACATATTAAAATATATTATTCTGTAATTCTAGACAACTGAAGCTACCCGTTTGAATGTAATTTCCGAGTTAAATGAACCTGGCAAACGGTGCGAGCAACCATAACTAGCTAATCAAGTTACAAGCAATCGACGAAAGCAGGGTAATTTTTACTTTCCCCTTTTCTTCCCTACTTCCTTTCTTTAGAATAATCCAAGAGTGACGGCATATAAAATTAAACAAATTTAGAAATAGTCTTCAATAGATTTTGCTGAGAATCTGTTAAATGTCAGCTAGCGCTATAACGCAGTGTAATCGTCAATTTTCTACTTTAGCTTACAATTGTGAATTGTAGTTCATCTCATTTATTTCATTCAAAGTTGCTTTCTAATCTAACGAATAATTTCTACTACTGTTCATAAAGATTTTCCATTAGTATGTATCACGCTATTGGAATTATAAATAAATTGCGGATCACGAGGTTAACAATTTATTTCGTTTCGTTTTTTGCCAATGTATTTTGATGCTCTGCGGTCCATTAAGATGTTTGACATAGCTTATCATGCCACTAGCGTTGAATGATCTCCCTTATACCAGAACTGGCGCTCTGACAATCATTTCGGAAAGATAAAAATTTGCAACTGGAATTTTAGATGATTACATTTTATATATATTTAAAAACTTTAGTAAAAATTCTGAAAATTTTCGAGAAATTTTGATTTTTTTAAATCAGCCATGAATATTTAGTAATACAGAATTGCACAACTAACAATGAATTACCGAGATAATCGAAAATTAGTTTTAAGATGAATTGATGTCCGAATATGCTTTTTAATTGGAAACTTTTATCAACCTTCATAAAATTGATTTGCTGCTAAATGTGTTAATCAGTTGTGAAAAATGATTTTCCGAGGTCCAAAATGCTTTTTTCTTCAATTTTTCGAAGTCAATAGTGTGCCAGTCTTATTTTATATATTGAGATTTTTTGCAATGCGCCGTGATCCCAGGACTCTCTTAATCTGTTGTCCAGACAACAATTGCCAATAGAACGTGAAATGCTCGCCGGCGGCTTGGCGGGAGCATGCCAAATAATCGTTACCACTCCGATGGAACTGCTTAAAATACAAATGCAAGACGCTGGCAGAGTCGCCATGGCAGCTAAGGAAGGTGACGAAAGCAGTCAATAACTTCTGACAATGTTTCCTTTCGCTTATTGAAGCAGTTTAATGCAGCAAGATTATTAGCGGCTATCGCGCGGCTGTTCACGTATATCTAAGTTTCTTGCCATTATTAGTACTTTACACATAACGGGCATTTGTTATTTTTCATCATATCTTCTATGATGTCAATTAATTGCCATGGACGACTACATTTTATAAAATTGAAAATTTACATATATGCACCATTATCGGAATAGAAATTGTAACGCATTATTGGATCAACTATTATTAAATTAAATATTAAATTAAATTAATAATTTTAGCGTTTTTAACTTTTTTCGACATGGAAATAATGACGATAACAAATGAGAACTCGAGATAATTAATCAATACGATTCGCTCACGAAATCTCTAAAATTTGAAAATGCAGTATGCAACTATATCAGTTTTAGAATTATTACTTACTTGCTCATGCTCATAGTGTATGCAATAAATTGCATAACGCGTTATTGTTGCAGCGGGTAAAGCAGTGCCAAAGATATCCGCTTGGGCGTTGACGGTGGATCTACTTAGGAAGCGAGGTATACTGGGGCTGTACCAAGGAACCGGCGCCACGGCGCTCAGAGATGTTACGTTTTCCGTTATTTACTTCCCGCTGTTCGCTAGACTGAATGATCTCGGGCCGAAACGAGAGGACGGTTCATGTAAGTGTCGGTATAATTACGCTGTCACACGATCGACTCTAAACGAAGATATATTATAACACTCACAATATCGCTATTCATTACAGCTGTATTCTGGTGTTCATTCCTTGCCGGATGCGCCGCCGGCTCGACGGCCGCATTAATGGTAAATCCATTCGACGTAATCAAAACTAGATTGCAAGTTATCAAAAAAGCACCTGGTGATCCAACGTACCACGGAGTATTAGACTGTATACTGTGAGTTCCTTGAAATCAAAAATATCTTATTCAATGGCTAAGTCAGATCTCAAATTGCAAATAAGAACAGCATAGTGCTTTATAATGATTACTTTCTACGGCTTGTAGGAAGACATTTACGAATGAGGGACCGAGGGCGTTCTTCAAAGGCGGTGCCTGCCGGATGATAGTCATAGCGCCGTTATTCGGCATTGCGCAAACCGTTTATTATCTCGGCGTAGCTGAGTGGCTGCTGGGATTGAAGTGAAATCGCCATATCGCCGATTCGTGCCGTTCAAATGCTCTGGGAAATTGACAATAATCGTTGTATCGTAGATCGTAGTTGTATTTTTGCTTGAGACTTTTGCTCTCCGTCATTACAATGAGAAGAGTTGCTGTTAAACGGGATCTCGCCGATCGCTTATACGCAAAAAAAAGTATGTTAATTGAACTTGCCGTATAATAATTCTCGCAGGTCATGAATTATAATTACATACGGATTCGTATGGAAATGCATGGAAATATATCTCTATCTTTTATGTCCATATCCGCAAAGTGCATTAAAAATTATTAATAATCAAATGCAACGGAATCAATGTACGTCTAACATATTGTGTTCTTGCAACGTAAAATTATATCGTTGCGTTGATGGATACATTGAGACATCGAATCATTAGGAAAGTGTCTGGAATTACAAATAATTCGCAGCTATATCAATTGCGCGTTATTCAATATTTAGACCATTCATCTTTCCATAATAATAGCGCTTCTTTTTCATCTCTTCCTCGTATTTCATAAACTCTGTAAATTATATGCGAGATCCTGTGCCCACGAATTATGCTCGTTAATAGACCTATACGTGTATCGGGATCTTCGTTGTTATAACTACCAAACTAGCCAATTATAGTCAATTATACATGTACATTAAAGACATTAAGCAGATTCAACGTGATATTTTTTTAAAACGGTTTTCGTTAGGCATAATATAATATTTTGGCATAATAGAATATTTTGTTAAAGCTGATTCTTTATATATCTAATTTTCTTAATTTTTATCTTGTGTCTCAAGAATAAGCAATCTTTATGACTATATGTAATATAAATGGAAATATTATAAAATCTTTAAATCAAATGTAGCGTTCATTTTCATTAATTGCTCTCTTATCCATTTTCTCATTTTTCGACATCATTCTTTAATCCTAGGTTGTGACAAGTTTTTTTAAAACATTGCATCATAATTTAAAAAAGCTATTGACACAAATGTATTAAGATGTAAAAAATATATCAAATGTATCAGCTTTTTTCGATACATATATAGAAAAGTCCATGTGTGTGTACAAAATTGAGGAAGATATATCAGGTGAAAGATAAAAGATATAAATTAAAATGAATTATTAAGCTTCAAACATTCATTAATTATGTAGGAATTATCATATATGTTTTGTTTCAATCGTATAGTCATCTCGTCCATTCCTTGATCAAAAATAAAAAGTGAGATTTGTGTCGGATTCAAATGTCTATTTTTGCTCGAATTTTTTATTTTGTTTCTTATAAATTGTCATGCGGACATCACATTAGTCTTTTATATAATAAGTCCTACAGCCTCGCTACGGTAGCACGAGACAAATCGCATGTTTAAATTTAATACTCATGAATAATGATCGTGTCAATAGTAATCAAACTTATAATTATACTTATGCTACTCTCTTTCGTTTAACGGCGTGTGTAACGTTTACTCTCTGTCGTACTTCGTTAACAACAATATAATTTGTTTACGCATTAATTCGTGATACAAGGAGTATGTTGGTATACGATGACACAGATTATTTGATCTAACAACGCTAATATAAGCTCTTTATAACACCTCACCCTAATTCTAAGAAGACCATTTGGTTTACTACTAATGACGCATAATACGATTCATAATAAATAATCATGGGCGTGCCCGACCAAAAAAAAAGTATTTTTTTCAAAAACTTCTCTTGAAGAACTCCAAATTACCTCCAAATGTTTTGAGTAAATATGCTTTCCATTATAATTTCATGGTAATAAAATTCGGACATATATTATAAAAATTCCTTTCTTTATAATTTTTAATCATTCATAAGTGTATAATAAGAATTATAGTGTCTTATATTTATTTCACTTATGTTAATTATATGTTCCTAATAATATTGATAGTGATAGGTTTAAAAATGTACAAAACAACATTGTTATTATTATACAAAACATAAAAAACAATGTATCATGTTATTATGTATTATTATTCCTTGCATTGCACTTATTTATTATGTTTATCTCATCGATAAAAAAATATTCCCTCAAAAGATTTGGAGTCAGGCACGCTCCATGCTTTTATTTGATAACAATAGAGAGGTTTTATTTATTAAACGTTATCACATACGTCAATAACATATCAATAATGTAGATATAGTTGCCGCACAAATTAAAAGCGGTTCTTCTATAAACTGTTTAAAGAATAAGCGGTAAGTATTGTGAACTGTTAAACACTCTCTTATTTATTGTTAACGTTTTGTAAAATTGCTTTCTTTCCTCCTCTGGCGTTATTTATATTTCCAGCAAAAGCGCGAAAATATAACTAAAATAACTGTACAGATTTCACCCGGTGTGTAGTCGACTGAGTATTGTTACGTTACATTGCACTTACATCTTGTGTCTTCAAAAATCATTCTACATTATCTTTATTAAACGTACATGCGTAATTTATGTATTATCATTAATGATGACACATAAATACATGGTAAGATTTCTTACGTACTTATATCAAACAAAAAGATAGACTTCATTATCTTTTCTGTCGTAATAAAAAAAATTCTCTATTTCGTAAAAATGTATTTATGTGTAAAATATTTAAGTACTTCTCCATAGGATTAAAAAATGTTTCGTCCGTTGGTATTTCAGGATTTCTATCGTTAAAATTTACGTTTCTTTTCAGTAAGGCACAGTATTTCTCGCGATATTATGTCTTGGCTAATGTAACTTCATGTTTCTTTTTTTTTTTAAATCTATGTCTACGACATTGCACGATTTATTCTTCTGCGCGCTCCGACAGATTCATTAATTCATCCTAATATAATAAGTCTTGCGTCAGGATACACGTTAACTGCAACATACAACAACATTCCTACTGAACTACGAAAATGAAAGAAGGAATCTCCACATTCGACGTACACTCAAGATATTACAAAAGTACAAAAAGAACGGTTTACATTGTATAATTAACACATTGTATGTTATTTCTAATTAATCAGGAGAATCTTCTTTTACTTCTCCCATGTTCCTAAATCATTTTTGCGCTTTAAAAATACTAATGCCCGTGTGCAAGGTATGCAAGGGACAAAATCGATCATTTTACATTCTTAAAATATGAGCTAAGTCACCGCCGCCGTCTGTTGGTTCTCTTTTCTGAGCGAATTCTTCTCTACTGACGCCTCTACTCATCTCATATTGTAATGATGGACCGGCTTTCGATAGAGCTCGAAAGCGCTGCCTCTTTGCTCTCGGCTACCAGCCAGATCGAGACCGCTGGGTTCCCTATTGTGTCCCGGATTAGCGGAGGGATAGAGCTGGGCCGCGGGAGCATGGTTATTACCGTGCATATATCCATTGTGATTCGCGCTGTTCCGGTTGTGCGGCAGACCGAGGCTGATCTGGCCCGTGCTGTTGCTGTGGGAATGCGTGGTGGTCACCGGCGGGCTCGAATGCGAATGCGTGTGGCTGAGGCTGTGGCTGTGGGTCGGCGACGTGAGATGACTTAGATTGTGATGAGAATTCACGATGTTGCCCTCATTGTGACGGCCGGGTGGTGGGATGTTGTAGTAATACTGACCGCTGTTGCGCTGCACGTTGCTGTTGCTTTCTACCTGAATAAAGATAAAAATCCGCATAAAATCACAGCAATCTCCGATTGAATCGGTAAAATCGTATTCATTGAATCGTAAATCACCGCACAGACACATTGAAACAATGATAAGAATATCAAGTAAAAAAAAAAAGGAATAATTATCTTTACGGAATTATTATACTTTATAAAACAATTACCCCATTATGTACATGCGACGTAGCGATGGAATAACTCTTCGAGTGTTGGTACGAATTACTCCCATCATTCCCGTTGTTCTCCGTTTGTCCAAGCGCTTGCGGTGGCCTATAATTCTTCGGTTTTGGAGGCGGAATCGGCTTGTAAGTGCCTGCCGGTTTATTTTGCGAAATTGGTATCGATTTGTAGTCGGTGGAACGGCTGTAAACACAACAAATAATTTCTCCTATCATTTCGATCTTTCTAAGCATTATCTCTCTCTTATTTAGACTCTAGTAAAGATCAACAAAAAAAAATTAAAGATTTGAAATTAATACTATCAATTATAAAATTATTATATGCAAAAGAGAAATTTTAAAACGTTAAAAGGATTCTTTAAAATATTATCTTATAAAAAAAGAGATATACAAAATAATTCTTAATTAAACATTTATATGTCAGAAAGTGAATTTAAAGCTCAAAAAGATGTACAACAGTAAATATATAAACACCTGTATTTGGCATAATCGGTTCGTGTTTGAGCGTCATGCGTGGAAATGGGCTGAGCTGTAGATCTAGTGAATCTGTATGGATCGTGCGCTCTCGCTGGTATGTTGCCGGTTTTGAGATCATCAGGTACATTCGGGCCTAAACGACCTGTCGACGTATTCAAATTCGCCATCCCGTAGTTCGCATTCCCGTTAGCATTGTTGTACGAATCATACGAAGACATGCTGTCATAACTTCCCTGTGGAAGAAAGCATAAATGTATCTTACGGTCGGATAACGGGCTTCATTTCTGAATTACGGCACGTCAAGGAGAAAGAAATATCGTTCACCGCCTTCGGCTGTGCCCGTTCGAGGGATGATGTAGCATTTGCTTTGTGAGGGGTCGCATTGATGTAATTTCCCATATCTAGAATTGAGTCGGTTTTATTCACTCCTAGACGTTCCTGAGCGGATCGCCCTATCGTTCCCCGCGGCGTTTGATTAATCGGCTTCACATTACGATCGACTCGAGGTGGAAGATCCGGTGGACTGTGATGAGGGGATCTAGGCTCGAAGGAATTGCCCAGATATTCCGGCGAGCCGGATTGATTGCTTCTTTGACCAGACAAGGAAAAGCCGTACTTGCTGTCACCTATTCCTTGGGATCTTCTCTTCTGCTGTTCAAACGATTGCTAGAAATGAACACATTTGTTAATTACAAACAATAATTATACACACACATATACACACGCACGCACGCACGCACACACACACATATAATATCGAAAATCGTTTTATACAGCCTAAAAAATTAATTATACATTAATTCGCTAAGCTTTAATCGATCTTCTGAAAAGTCTGATTTAGAAATCTGTCTCGTTTAAAAATTGTTTTATACAATAATATATATTTTATGAAATATTTTAATATAATTTAAATTAAAACAATAAAATATTTATCAATAAAAATCTGCCGAGAATCTTTAAGAGAATTTTTTTCATTTATAAAAGATGTTTGTAAAATAAAACGATTCAAATGTTTTATTTCCATCTATGATTAATTACATAGAAGAGAATTATTGAATTATATTTCTGTCTGTATGTAAATGAAGTCCAATCCAATAAGTCGCTAATGGACATATCTAAAAGTATACATTACCTGATAATTCGTTGAGTACGGTGGCGGCGCAGTAGTATCGTCTTGAGTGGCAATACTCGGATCGGAACTACTCTTTAGCCGCGACGGTGGGCCCAAAGTGCCCGGGATAACGGTCGCTGGGCTCAACTCCAGATCGCTCTCCGGAGAGGAAGCGTAGGAGAGGCGAGAAGTCATCGGGAATAGGAAGTCATCCGAGAGGGCTTCTTCCGGCTACGAGCGCAGATCACAGAGGACATCACGTTAAGACAAACGATACATACGGTCACGGAATTAATAACACACGACACAATGAATGTATGTTGCTCAGATGTATTACAGTCAACGAAGTGCGATGAATGAATTACTCTCTGTATGGCTATTTTGTATTAAAATTATTATTGAAATTATTTTTAATATACTTTCTTAGAGAACAACACTTGGAAGGTACAATTATAATTGTACTTTCCATTGTTGTTCCGAAGCATACTATAAATTAATAAACGATTTGCGAAGGAAGCAAATACAGAAATACAGCATGATAAAGCATGCATTCAAATGCATACACGACACACGTTGAAAAAAAACTGTATCTTCTTCGACGAGCTTTGTGTAAGAAAGTAAAGTATTTAAATGTTAATAAAAATGAAATAAAAAAAGAAAATTCTGGCTTTATTTGGCTAATTAGCTTACTAATTTTAAAAGTTAATCAACAATTTTACCAATCAGCAAAATAACACACTTTATAGCTTCATCTTTAAATTATGTTACTAAATTTTTTCTTCTTTTGCATTGTAATTCAACTGCGAAAATATCTTATTTTCTTGAACGTAAGCAACTAATTAACATTGGATTTGAGAATTTCACAAATTGACAATTTAAAAAGAGAAAATAGATCATTACGATAGATACAGTCATGCAAAGTAGAAAAATGCATACATAGAGAGCACGTAGAGATAACCCTTTAACTGTTAAAAACACACACACATATATATATATATATATATATATATATATATATATGCCTGTTAAATCAATTGTTACTATCAACATGTTTACATAGTCAAATTAATTTAATTGCTTCTTTTGATTAATTGACATACATCGTATATCTTGTGTGAGATACTGTGACAAATTAATTTAGCTCAACAAAGAGCGCATTGAATGCTAAAGCTATTACGATATTAATATTTCACACAGTATGGATACTAATAAAATATTCTGAATTTCGCAGTTAAAGGGTTAAGACAAGCAGGATTTATATATAGCCGAAAAATTGCTCACGGATGACGCCTGAGTTTGGAGGCGGTTGTGGAAGTGGCGGGAATTTTCCCATGAAAGATGATATTGGTGACTGATGATGCGCCAGAAGCAGCACGTCGTGGTTCTTATTCTCGTCGTAATACATGTTATCGGAAAGCGGGGGAGGTGGAGGAGCGGGAGGTGGAGTATGAGCGTGTGCAGACGGATGCGATAGATCCCACACCGTGTATCGGCTATATATCGGCTACAACGAACAGACCCAAATTATACCGAGATCGCAGCCGTACAGTGGAGCGTATGTACGAGCAACGAGGAGAAATATTCGTGACGAATAGCGAAAACAGAATAAAAAGAGAAAAGGAGAAATAAAAAAACCACCCCGACAGATAGATATCTTCTTCAGCAGAGCTCCGTCCTCTAACATTTTTTTTTTTAATACTTAAAGTAAAAAACAGCAGAAAATAGCACGCGCATTCTGCAACACAATTCGCACGTTGGATCGCACTGCTTTTTTACCTTAGTTTGACTCATCCATAGCGAACCTTGCTGCTGGCGGTCGATGAGTTCTCTCAACTTTCGATACCAAGCTTCCGGTGCGTTGAGAGTGATCACCGCGCTGAATACGTGTCCCCAGATCTTGTCGAGTTTCTGGCACTGCTCCAAAAGCTTTTTACTGCTTTTGTGCGCCGACCTGTAATCGCATATGTCGCATGTAGAATATATGGTGGGTGGCGAAACGGAGATCTCATCCCGCAATCGTTCTTACTTTGGTATGCCAGCTCTCATCTCTTTGATGACTTGCTTCGTCTCGGCCTTCAGGAAAATGACAATCGGATAAAACTGAGCGTAATTTAAGCGATCCACGGCATTCGGAGTGATGTCAAGCAATGCGTGCTTGCCCCTGTCCATCACTTCCCTGATGGCGCTTAAGCGAATGATTCCGGACGTTTTCATGTTCTTTCCCGTACCGTCCTCCATTTGACTTTCCATTTCTAAGAATTATTTAATTTTCAGTACATGATAACATATAGCTTATTCGATAAACAGTTAATGCAAAGTATCGTTTACTTACGTGGCGACGTGAACTTATCGGGAAAATCCTTGAGAAGCTTTTCCCTTGCAAGATCGGCCACGGGTCCAAAGAGAACGACGGGCCTGACAAATCCGGGATGTCTTAAAATTACACGTTCGTAAGCCGGAAATTTGCTGACGCTATCGGAGAATACTACGTCGTCCCAATGATCCTAAAAAAATGTAGAAGGAAACATGAAAATTAATCTAAATCAGATTATTAATAGTGATATGTTTTCTTCACTTTTCAGTTTAATGATTATAACATGATATTAAAAAAAACAGAATAACATTTAAGCGAAATAGGTATACAATATAAGTAAAATCTATATTTAGACTATATGATGTAAAAAGATAAATGAAAAAACACGGTTGCATTCGTACTCTTCCTAATGATTTCGAGCGTCTGTGACTGTTTCTTCTTCTCCTGAAGAAGTTGCCTCTGCTCTCGCTGGCGCTCATCTCTTTCTTCGTCGCGTTGAACTGCGCGGTCGCAAGCTCTTCAGCCCGGGCCTTGTTAGGTATAATGCCTTTCTGTACCTCTTGATTGTTTCGTCCAATTCGGAAAACCTGCCAAGATCCTACGACACCGTTGTGAAGAGTGTCCATCACGTGAAAGACGTCGCCGCTCCGAAAACTCATCTCTCCTTTTTGCGGTTGCTCATAATGAAAATGAGTTCTGCACATTTCAAAAAAATGTACGTTAGCTGTAATTATCTTTTTACTAACTAATGAAATTTAGAACTGGAGTCAATCATATAAATACTGTCTTAATAGTAATTAACAAATTTTTTTTCTACTTTTACAATGCTATAATATTTATTATACAATTAAAGTATAAAATAGAATAGTGAATATGAAAATTACATAATTTCATTAACGACAATCAATAATACATTTTTGTTATATTTATCTTTGCATCTTAAGTTTTAATATCATATTAGCAAAATTAGAGAGAAAGAATAGATAATTATTTTCTATAGAAATCAATAATCCTATTACAAATAAATTAATTTTGTACACATTTATTTTGTGAGATATACGTAATTTCGTCTCTTCTCTTATTAATTATTCAGAATTTTCATCTTTATTAGCATAACAGGATCATTAGCTAAATTGTTATAAACGTCACTTACTTTATGTGAAAAGAGTCGCCTCTGCCGGATGCAACAATTTGGTCGTATTCCTGACGTCGATGTTGCACAATAAGATCGATTTGTTCTTGCAAGCTAAGAAGGAATAGTACGGCTTCCTCCCTCGTGACCTCCTTCATATCCATATCATTTATCTATCGCAAAATTTCGTTTTCTTTGTAAATTTTCGATATTCAGATATCAGAATCTTTTAAAAAATCTTAATCTCTCTTAAGAGATCTTTGTAGAATCTTTGGACCTTAAGCAAAATTATTCAAATATATATTCTCTACCGTTTACTCTAATAAAATTTAGGAGTAGAATTACTATTCCAATAAAAAAATCTTTTGAGATAAAAGAACACTGTTAAACTCTTGTTGATAGTGATTACTTCATTTCATCATTTTTGAATCTTTAAAATCTTGAATATGAATTCAGTTGATTTAAACATAAAATAAGTAGTAATATATATTTATTTTACGAGTTGTGTAACTGACCTTTAGAATCTTATCCCCTGGTTGAAGACCCTGAAGCGACGCAGGACTTCCCGCTTGAACAGCAGTTACGAAGACTCCGGTTTCGTTGCCGCCGCTTAATCGCACGCCTACGGATCCTTCCTTTTGGAACGTAATGAATCGAGGATCTGGCCTGTACATACGTAATATCAAAATAAACATTGTAATATTAATTGCCGCAAGAAATTGAATAAAACATCATCCACTTACATGGGCTGTTTCGACCGAGGCGAAACCGAATCTTCATCGTACAATTGTCTACGTGTACTATAATAATCTGTAAAAAGAATTAGCACATTAAGTAAAACTTCGTGGAATTTTATCTTTTGTTAAAAAAATAATCCTCATTATTAATACAAAGTCATTTCTTTGTTGTCAAGATAGTATTAAAAGAATAAAAATAAAGAAGATAATGAAATTTTCGATAAAGAAAAATAAATTTAAGATTGATAAAAAAAATAGTAATGTAAATTTATATTTATTAAATTTTTATTTGACACTTTGACTGTCATGTCACCCATATTTGAGTAACATGTAAAATTCGCAAGGATTATCACTCATTTGTATAGGTAACGATTTTATTAATTCAACTAAGAATAATTTTATTAATTGTAAGTATTTAAGACACTAAAAAAAGAAATAATATAAATTATATTAAGATATTTTAAAAAATACAATAAAGTATTAAAATAATACGTTAGGTTCATTAAGTTCAAATCAACTTGTCGACATCAACTTAGCGATCAAAGTGTAAAGTCCTATTTAGATACGAAAATGATCGAAATAATCGCTTGATATCACGACGCATACCTTCCGGTCTCGGTGGAGGTGGTCTGGGTGGATCCACAGTGGGCGTAGCTGGTAGATCCAGCTGACTTAGAGACACGTCCATCAGCGGGCCTCGTGAGCGGCCCCTCGGCACGAGGTTACTCTTGTCTTCCAAAGGCTGCCTCGTGGGTGGCGGAACGTATAAGTTCTGACTACTGTAACTCGCGCCCGACAGGTATTCACCGCTATCCCCTTTACCTTGCTGCTGCACATGGCAGCACGAGCTATCCCGCGTAATTACGATAGAGAGTCTATCTTTGCATTGGTCCATTAGCTTTCTAGCTTCCTTCAGACTCATATTGTCGGCAGCGACGCTGCCTATTCGGGTTAACACGTCCCCGGTTTTCACTCCAATATTCTCTCGCGTAACCTCCTTCACGTACAATCGACATCCCAGCACTATGCCGAAGTCTAGAAATCGAGATGAGCAAATCACTGCGTCTTGTCTTACACGCATCGCGAAGACAAATGAAGATTAAATGGAGATACATGAATATATAAAAATTACAATAAAAATTCGAACTGAATGAAAAGCTTAAATTAAGTAAGAAATCGTACTAAATATTATTCCGAAAAATTAAGTTGAATTAGATTAATTATTTTGTTCGGATTGCAAAGTTGACAGAGATACCGACAATCAGATGTATATCTAGCTCGAGATCCTCGAATCATCACGCGGATTGTTACACATAGCTTAATTACATACCATCTTTTTTATTGTTTCGCGTGAGGGTAAGCCGATGACTTTGAGGTATTCCGCTGCCTAAACAACTGGGTGAATTCGAGAAAGCTCTCCGTTTAACAACTAATAAAACGGTTGAACCGGAATCCCGTAAAACTTGCACGGCTTTCGCGTAATCGGCACCTTCCAATGATTTTCCATTGGCGGAGATGATACGATCGTTCACTCTGTAAAGAATATACACACTCAAATAATAATCTTGTTAATTGCGGGGATATGAAATTAAAATTGAATCCAATTTCAATTTTAATTTTAATTAAAAAATATAAAATTTTCTTAAAAAAAAAAAGTCCAAGAACTAAGAATTCTTGAATTGAAAATAAATCTATTTTAATTTTTAAAACAATTAAAACTAAAAGTTTTTACATAAATTAAACTTTACTTGCGAATGACAATAGATAAAGTAATAAATATAATTGTTACAAGGGAATAAAAATAAAAAATTGTAAGAAATTTTTATTTTATGGACTAAAAAAGAAATTCTATTATACAAAAATTCTATTATACAAACTTCTATTATACATTTTACGCAAATATACGCATTCAAAGATTGAAAGTGTATAAAAAAAGATTTTATTTGCCATAATGAAATTTACTGTAATTACTGTACTTACTGTAATTTTCCTTCAGCCGGACCGTTTTTGAGCACATCGGAGATCGCGATCGCTGGATCGCCATTAGTAAAATGAGGATTATCGCAACCTCCTGACACAGCTATTCCAAAACCATAACCGGGCACTCTGGTCACCTTAATGTGATGGATCTCCCATCCTCTGTCGCCAGTCTAAAATTAAAAAGAAAAATACGACATTAAAAAAAATTATTAATACTAAAAAAATTGTTTTATGATTCTAAAATATAATCAAACTTTCCTAAGCGCCATTTCTTTATATATTTTATTAGCTCTGATAAAAATTTTTCTTAGAATTCTTCACATAATTTTTCAAAATTACATAAATTTCATAACTATTTAGAACATTTCTCAAATCTATCATTACTTTTTGATATATCACAAAAAAGTAGTTTCAAACAAGTAATTGTGCCTTAATTAATTCAAATCGCGAATACTTCTCTAATTAATATTTTTTATACACTATTTTACTTTAATAATGTTTTATTCACATATGCGCGATAACTGGCAAGATACACAAACATTAAAGAGATCAGTATTATATATCACACTACCGACAACTTTTGATCGCATTCCATGCTAACATTATACACATCTTTGCCTAGTGATACGATCGCTACGGTCAGTTGACATATTATCATTAAATGATTACAATAACATTATACTGAGACACGTTTTCACGTTCTTACACCATCTGTTAACAATGCCAAATAGAGATAAGCACAGTTATGAATCGTATATTTAAATAAGATAATATCGTGCAAATACTAAGACACGCTGTCACGTCACGCGACAAGGCAGCGCTTTAAATCATCTCGGTAATGATAGTTGGCGATCGTATAGCGTAACCATAGTCTTCATTTCTACGCAACAAGAATATTAGCAAAGAGTTTGAAAAATCGCTGAAGTTTTCAATTTACGTTCACCAAGCTTCTCTTAACTGTGCCGGAATAAAGATAAAAGTTAACGTAAAATAATTCATACGATATTTTGTAATATGTATTTCGATAAATAAGTTAACATTTTATTTTTACGCGCACAATGAGACGAACGTTTAACCAGCGGTTAGAAGACAGAGCATTGCCTCTCTAATTAAAGGCCATAATTCATTCCCTACACACGTGGAAGCGAATACAATGGTGTAATTATACACATTCCGCGGAGGCCGCGTGTATACTCCTAGCTCTCCGCGGCGGTTTTCGTCGAACTGCACGCCGGTTTAAATTAACGATAATCATCATCGGGCATCGAAGCACGATAATTAGATTAATTTTGGCGAGGCGCGTAACAATGGGCTTCCCGTGCGTGACCCGGCGCATTTCGCCGTTAAAACGCGCAAAACCGAGTCCCGCAATTCGCCGGTGATAAATTTAGCCCCCGGAGACGGACTTGTGTGAATCACTTGAGAGGAAGAGAAAGAAAGAGAGATAGAGAGAGAGCACGTGTTGAGCACAGATCTTCTCCCGCACGCGGGAAAGTAATCGACGGATAATCCAACACCCCGTATCAAATGGCAGAGTTATCGCCCTCGCGTGAACGCGACACGTAGCCAAGCTATTTCTAATCCCGTATTCGATCAGGTACGGTATCCCGTGTAGGATAGGCTTGAATGGAAGCGATAATGGAGAGGAGAGAGAAACAGGCGGACAGAGAGAGAAGATCTTAATAAACATCCCCGTTACGGACCGCAATATCGTGACACCAATAAAACCAAATCGCGATATGCCGTACATCACGACTTTTGGGTGCACTTCGATTCCTATGCATGCACAATTCACTGCATGCAAACGTACGCGCGGCGTCTTACAAGCGGTGCCGAATGTGCCGATGCAAATCGAGCGAATGATCCTCGAAAGATCGCAACATCCGATCGCCCGAATTTCGACCTCGAGCGTTAATTTGATCGAGCACGACCGCCGCGACGAGATGGACGCCGCGATAAGGGTCGAGTGTGACTTCGAGAATCGGGAGAATCTCTGCAAGAGATTCGTGCAGGCCATTCGAATTCACCAAGATTATTTGGGGACAAGATAACGACCGCGCGCAAATATTTACACAAATCCTTCCGCGTAATCTCGGCTTAAAGATCTCGGGGATGCGCTACCTGGCCGTCGAACCCGCCAGAGGAGTTGTGCATCGTGCCGTGGGTCGACGAGGTGGAGTTCGGCGGGGATCCGGAATTTCCCACGTGACAGCCCACGCCGAGGCCGAGGTTGATGCCAATGCCGCCACCGCCGCTGCCTCCTCCGCCGCCACTTCCGCCACTTCCGCCGCCGACTCCGACAATGTTGTTATCGCCCCTGTCCATCCTCCTGCCGCGCAAAAGACGACCTGTTCTTCTCCCGAGCACTGCACGATCCACCAGGACGATTCTCTCACGGGCCGCTCCCTCGCGCACTTCCGCCGATCAGCCACGACCCCTCAAGCATCTCCCTCTCCCTCGACGGCGTCTTCACGTGGCACCACGTGGGATCGATGGATCGATTTCGCGTCGCGGGCAACTCCGCCGCGATCGCATCGTGTTCGCGCGACCGTGTTTCGCGACGGTGAACGCGCCGATCGTGCGATCGATGATTGGCAAAAGCGTCGTCCCGCTGTTAAATGGAAAAACGGAATTGTGCGGCGATCATCAACGTTACGGTCCTTTCGTCATCGGCGTTCTCCGTTGGAAAGCAGAAAACACATTTGACACTCGAATATACGATGTGAACAGCGATGTGCCTCTCTTGATGTACCACTCTTTGTGGAAATTAATCTTGAAGAAGCTGCTCCGGAATCTGTCGAGATCGCTCCGCGCGTTGCCTTTCTATCGTTCCCATTCGACGTTGTGCAACACTAATGATCGGCAATCAAAACAGATGTTCACCGTCTTTTAGACTTATTTCGTTATTATTAGAGCCTCGTCTCTAACATCCATTTTTCCTCTCTTCTTCGACGTGACATTATTTACACCGTTTCGTAATATTGACAAGACTCACGATGACTCCGCGTGTGTAGCGCGAGATAGAAGAATCCCGCTTATTACACATGATTCGCAAAACTCGCAGAGGGCAAACAGCTAAGAGCGTTTTGGTTCACGCATAAACCAAATGATTCAAGGAAAAAAAAACGCTCTTACAATGAGTATCACTTCGCGAACCAAATATTACGTTAATTTTCAGAATTGTCTCCGCGACTTTATGGATACGAGCCAATACTTTGCGATTTCTCCGAATGCCACGCACGTCTCCCCCTTTCTCAGACTTTATTCCAGAGATGGCCTCGAATTCCAACTGAGGAAATCAAAGAAACGACGGCTTTCCTCAAGTCACACTGCGTGCACTGGAGATCGAGGATTGCGAATTAGAGATTAGAATTCGTCCATTAAAATTATCTGATTGATCGAATTCTAATCTTCAATTTGCAATACTTAACTATAACAAAGACTATGTGTCACGGACTTCACGCGAGATCGCACTCGCGTCTCCCAATTCTCCCGAGCGAGAAGACGAATTTCGCGACGCGGCGTAATTCCGGGCCTCGCTCGCGATCGCAGAGATCAGGAGGAGATCTCTCCGTGTGGATGGCGGAATCTCGTGGTTCCGAGATTCGCGACTGACCCGTTTTTCTCTCCGTCGCCACCACGAGAATTTCCCTTCCTCGCGTTCGCGCGCGCCGTTCTCCGCAAGGCGCGCGGCGAGACTCGACACACTCGCTCCCGTTCGCCTTGCTCGGTCACGCAGCCACGGCTTCACGACACACGGCAAGCCCGTTCCCGTTCGTGCACGCCTCTTTTTCTTCCCTCGCACGCCGGACTTCGCGGACGCGACGTAGCGTGAAGCGCGCTCGATTTCGTTCGGAGAGACCACGCGGAGTCCCTGCCAAAACGCTGCCGATCTCTCGAATTGCTTCTCTCTCGGAGAACCGATTCCAGAGCGAGATTATACACATCCAACGTTTCGGAGCTAAATTCGAAGCTAAGTTTTCTGCCCAGGTTTCCGCTTCCAGCTCTTCCGGGAACTGAAATCGCGATTTTTTCCTTCGCAGATGCGCTTTAGTCTCGGTCACGAACAAGGCGTACAATTACACGCGCCGCTTGAAGTCACCTCGGAAAAATGACGCGTTATTTTTTTATCAATAAGCTTCTCGCTTGAAGAACAAATCTAAGATTAAAAAAAGTAGGGGCCCATGAGCGACGAGGGTCCGACCAGGTCAAAGTATTTTTCAAACACTTTCAAACACAGTTCTTTAAAATATTCTAAGCTATACGTATTTAATTTAGGTTCCTTTTTGTATAGATTTTAAGAAACATTTTCTTCACGTGGTGTTTCAACACCAACTTGCTATTTCTTCTGGCTCTCTTTTGAGATTTACAAAATACCTTCCTTTCTTTATTTCATTAATCGTTGTCCTCAATCGAGGGAAGGAAACCATCGACCACATTGAATGCACATTCCAATCGTAAGACGTTTCTCCCAAGTCAATTATTTCGCTTCTATTCCCACGATTCGGAATGACGATTCCTTTCTGTATTCACGGAAACTCCTTTTTTTTCCAAGAGCTCTATCGATCGAAAAAACAATTGTTATGCTAAAGAATACTCTTTTGAAGTCTTCTCCGCACAATTACAAGAGACGCTCTTCTCGGCGGCGTCATACCGAAAATCGTCGTCACTTTTAAGTTACTCTGCGAGTTCTGCAAATAATATTACGGAATTCTTCTTCTTTTGCTCATCGCTCCATCATCTAATGAGTCTTGCCGAAATGGTGGGAAAAATTTCGTGTAAAAGACAGAGAGAAGATCGATGTTTCAATCTAATTGTAAATAACAAAAGCAGCAAACATCTGTCTTAATTGCGCCGATACGTCAACGTAACACGAGAGAGGAAATTCCCAAGCGCGATAATTTCAGTAACGAGAGTGGCGTATATATAATTACGACGGCGACGGCCCTTTCCCCGAGGAATCTCTCGTCTCTCGAGGAACTTCTCTTTCGCTTCTCCCTCACGCGGCACAGAAATACACCACACCGCGCCCCGCTCCGCCGCCGTCGTCGTCGCCGCCGCCGCCGCCGCCGACCGGAAGCGCATTTCCAAAAACTCGCTGAAGGCCGTCGACACAAAAACAGGTTCCCAACCCGACTGGCCCGACCCGTGCCACGGTTGCCCGAAACGAAAACTGCCTAAACCGGACCGCGATTTAAATCGCCGAGATGCGGAGGACCGGAGGACGGCTCCGCTTGTCTTCGCCTAGCTCCGTCGATTCACTCGATCACGATCCGCGCGTTTATCCCGTCGCGATCGACGCGATCGCGCCATCGGAGATCGCGTCCGATGCGCCACAGCCTTTCGGAGGCGCAACTCGAGTTCAAGAATTTCGAGATTCGGAGTCGCCGAAAATTACGGAACGCTCGAGGATGCGAGACTCTCGACTCCCTCGAGACCACGAGATTTCAAGCTCTCCCGAGATCGCGATCGGTTTCGCACCTCCAACGTTTCGCGTCTGTAGATCGCGGCTCGTATCACCGTTCTTCTCGCCTCTCGTGAGAATCAACTATACGCGACAGATCGACCGTAACGAAAATGCAATCGAGTCGATCGGATAACGTGCTCGGCGCGAATTCAATTCCTATGACGACTCCACGTCCGCGATTACCGATATATCGGCACACTGTTCACACAGCGAAGATTTGCACACGCACGCATATATACACACGCTTCGCACCACCAACATTCCACGGGCGCGGATGCCACGGCTCCTCTCTCGTGCCGCACGCGCGTGCACACGATCGGCCTTCGCGTGCGTACGCCGATCCAGCAGCGGTAGCCGCCCTCGCGAACCTCTCTCTCCCCCCCTTCACAAGATCACCCTTTACCTCTGCGCTACTGTACTGAGATCAGGATTTCGGAAGCGGGAGAGAACCGATATCGCGATATTGGACACGAGGGTCCGTCCAAGTCGCCAGGTCGCGCGAGAAAGAGAGAAAGAGAGAGAGAGAGTCCTGGCGACGAACGCGCGTTTCGGTTTCTCTATCGCCAGGTCGACTGGTCGAGGTAGAATCGGCCGAGGACTGCAGGGACGCAGAAGGACGGAGCGGCGACGGAGGGGAGGGACGGCGGTGTTTAACACACAAGAGCGTGAGACGGAGAGAGAAAGAGTGCGGGGAAAAAGGGGGAGATGGAAGAGGAGGGTGGAAAGAGAGAAGAGAGAAGGGCGAAGAGAGAGGAGGATTGGAGTTCGAGAGCGTGCCGACACCGGTTTTGCCTGGTCGGTTCGCTTAGTTGGCAAGACTACAGGTAGAGGTCGGCTTCAGCATCTTATCCTTGTGTGTATGTGTGTGTATGTGTGTATATGTATGTGTGTATATGTATATGTATGTGTATGTGTGGGTATTGTATAGGTACAAGTGTTGCGCGCCCGTGGGTGAGCGTGTGGGCGCGTGTGTACGAGCGTGTACGCACGCCGGAGCCCAGGCTATGAGACATTAACTGGAATATGACACACCTTACACCAGCTGGAATTCTGCTTGTCGCGCGGCCTAGGTATCCGCTTTCCGTTTCTCTATTCTTTGTCCTCGCGATCGAGCGACCGCGAGAGACGACCGGGTGGGATCATCCTGCCGGGCAAAATCTCCGCCGTGGAGGTTTCAGCGCGAGTCGCGATATGAGACCCCGCCGCTGCCCGCGCCGCGGCACGTTTTTCAAGCCGTATTTAATTGCGCTTTCCGCGTTTCAATTAAAACGGACACGTATACACATTCGGGATTCGAAGGAGGGAGAGAACGGGGCAATGTGGAATGAGGAACGCGGCTAAAAAGAGCGACACAAAACCCTATTCCAATTTCTAAACCTCCAACCCGCATAACAGACTGACAGATCAAACACATAAGAATGTTAACCCTTGAAAAATTAGAACGCAATATTAAAATACTCGAGAAAATATTCAAGGAATCGTTAATTAAAATTAATTAAAATTTCGTTGTAATAAAGATTTCATCGAAATAATTATAACGATATAAAATATAAAGAGATCTCTCGCTGCTGTACTTCGCTTCGAAACATTATTTCGTACAGGATCATCGAAAGTATTCTTTTAAGGAATTCTCTAATGCTCGAGTATCTGTGCGTTAAACTGGAGCAGCAATTTATAGGAGATCGCTTTAAACTTTCTATATCTTATTGCTACCTCTTTTCTTTTTCCTCTTCTCTCACCTCTTTTACTAGCGGTATCTGAATACTTAGCCGCTTCATTAAATATAGAAAGCCTAAGGAGGTGCAACCTGAAAAGTGCGCGGACCTTATGAATCCATAAATGGAATGAAAGTTGACCTTGGACGGTCGGAAAAACGTATGTTGGAATAAATGTGTGTTCTGACGCCATATGGCCGGTTCAAAGACCGGCCAGTGCAAGACGCCAAGCACAGAGAGAGAGAGAGAGAGAGAGAGAGAGAGAGAGAGAGAGACAGACCGATAGATTTACGAGATTAATAACGACATTTCCTTACCACGAGAGATTGAAATTCGCGCGCGCGGTTCGCGCTATTTACTTTCTTACGATATATCATCCGTACAAGAAACCACAGGTTCGATAAGACCGTCGCAATCTCAAAATGTCTGAATTTTTCTCTTTGTCAGTAAAGATCTTGCACCGATTCCTCGCCACGCTACTCATAACATTTCCCTTATACTGCAAGTCAGATTTCTAAAGCCAAGAATATTTGCATATATGTACGTATGTGCACGTGCACGTGTGAGTGCGTAAACTCAATGTAATATTTCACTATAAGTCGACGCTGTATATCTCGAATTCACTCTCGTTTCGCGTGAAATGAAGCCGCGAGTTCCGGCGCGGTTTCCAGAAAGAAAGGCGTTCGTTCTAAATGCAACTCTCAGGTCCATTTGGCGCGATCGGAAACGACGGCTAGCGCTGGTGATTCATAAAGTTTCGTAAACCCGTAGACAGTGCGTTCTCGGCGCACGAGATCACGCCGCCCGAAACAAATCGCGGCGGTATATCTGTTCCGTCGCGATCGGTGTAGATTACACTCGCGCCGCTTTTATGCCGTTGAGAAAAATCGCGCTCGCGCGCTTCCCACACTTGCGTGCCTCATTACGTATGAATCTGATTAACCATCGGCGCGCTGAATCCGCACCGGCGCGGATAACGGATTCGAAAGGGAAAATCCTCGACGAGAGGGGCCGCCGGCCAGTACCACTTTTCGAGCGTGTCGACGTGAATATGAATATGAGGAATCCACGTGAGGAATGCAAAGAAGACGTTTTACCACTCGGCTGCGCGCGAACTATTTCGAAAGAAAATTTTGATGTAAGAAACGATTGTTTCTCATTAAATACCATAGTCTTCAAACGTTTCTATCGAAAGTGGAAGTACGCGAAAAAAATTATAGAATAAAATTTATTTACTTTAGCTTATGTACAAAAAGGGGACTCAATTTGAATTTTTTTTTATCTAATCATTAAGTTGGAAACCAACGTTGATGAGTAATGCTGTAAAAAATTTTAACTTTTTAGTAATCAGGTTTGAGATTCCAACGAATACAATCTTTCCTCTCCGAAGTTGTATCGAAAAAATGATCGAGACGATAACGTAAAGTGGACTATTCTGTATAAAATCGCGATACAAGATAATATAGTTATCTGGACGATGAAGATTTAAAGAGGCGACGCGAGTAGACCTTGAATTAAGGATTAAATATGAAGTACACGTAAGCGTTGCAGGCAGCAACCTTGCAGTCGCGCGACCAAGCAAATGTTTAGGAATGTAAAACGTTCCCATGGATACGTGTGTGCGCGACCAGCGCATGATTCAAGCATCCAGAAAAATTCTGCCGCGCGTCGTGCCGCGCAGAAGGAGAACCGGATCCCAGAATCGTTACCGATCGATGTTTAGAATAATCGATGTTGCGCAAAAACGTCGACGTTGATCGGGGATCTCTCATTCGATTTTCGTCGAATCCGCGAGAGATAAAAATAGCGTAACGTAATTTGCGCGACGTAATTCGAAAATCGAGACGACGGCGACGATCGAGCGGCGATGATCCATCGCGCGGTATTCCGCGCTCGCGAGCGAACGCGTGAAATGTAAAGAGCGATGAAAGTCGCGGCCAACGCGACGCGGCGATCGGCCACGCTCGATTTGTCCGAAGGAGCAACGTCATTCACGAGAGCAAGAAAGAAAAATCTTTCGTCAACTCCCGCAGCGAGCAAAAAACCTATCGCCAACTTCGGCCTCCGAAGCAATCTTTGAGGACATTTCCTGTGGAATGTGCGCGACCCAGGTAGATCTAGGTACCTGCCGCAGGTAGCTGCCTCAACCTTATAGCCGGCCGGACGAAAGATAAGACGACACGAGGGCGTGGTGCGTATTTGAAGATCTTTCTCGCTTTATACCGGGTGGCCCCGCATCTACCGGATTATTATATTCCGACGCCGACGAAGGTATACGCAAGGAAGTAATGAGCCGCCGATTGCGTCCTGACATGTAATTAGACGCGCAATTACGCGCCTTACGCGTCCGCTACATTTGAATACATTAAAGTTTTACTTTCTAAATAATCTAAGCACGAATTACGTAAACCCATCCTTTCGGTAAAAAGTGACATAAGAAAGATATATTATTTAAAACGATATCCAAGCTTATTGGAACAATTATTGTGGAAAAAACTTAATGATGACAAACTCCATAAAATGCGGAATTAAATTAAATTAATCTAACTGCCACTTTTGATGAGAAGAATCAAACTGTAGTAATCAGATTATGTATATAATAAATTTATTATGCATTATAAAATATAAATGTAATGTTATTTTCTAAAAAATAAAAATATATCAAAAAAAATTTATATATGTTATGTTATGTTATGTTATATACTCTTCACTTTTCTAGAAGAAATAATAAAATGTGCATAGAATGATATTCATAATTTAATTTTGTATTAAAATAATGATAAAGTTATAATCTTAGGCAGTATTAAAATTTCATCCAGTTAATGAAATAACCTTCTCGAAATCGTTCAGTTGCCTCTTTCTAAACGGTGCAAAATTTTCCTCGACATCAGAGATTCTGGGACACATTGTATGCTGTCACGTTGACCTCCCCGCATTTTCACTTGTCCGTTCGTTTACCTGCGCATTTAATGCGATTGGCAGAGTACGTTAGCCAACACGATCGCGGTCATTATGCAGATAAGTAGGGATGACACGTCAATAGTTCCCCCCATTCTTAATATTTTTTACATTATTTCGGTCTATTTCAAACCCGAGACTTGCGTAAGAGTGGAAGCAGGATTACTTGAGGCTCTTTCATAGGTATAAAAATTTAAGTAATAATTCTTTGTTTACATATCGCAAGCGTTAAAAGTTTTCCCCGTATATTACAGAATTCGAGGTTTTACGATCTTCGATCGAGTATTTTAATTTAATGAACACCACTACATGAATTTCTTTCTAGCCACATATATATACAAATTTCGACAGCAAAAGGAAGTGGCATCGAAAGTGTTAACAAGGTAAAAGCGCAGTAATTAATGCGGCGTCGTTGGAAAGTCGCGAGATGTAGAATGCATATTCCACACCTGTCGGCACTTATAGATTAGAAACATTCTGTCTACGACACCGGTATTATACTTTCATTCCTTCTTCTTTTTGATTGCTTTTATAAAATTATAATCAAATTAAATCAAAACATCTAACGTAGGCTGCTGTTCTATTTAGGTTTACTTGTACCTGTGTTAAAGCGCGGTAGCTCTATTATCTTTAATATATTTTTTTATTTAATGATACTCCCTTTGTCAATTTTTCATACATGGAAACGCTTTAACTGAAGTAAAAATGCAAATTTAAATAGATACAGTCTCAGAATAATTTTGATGGACCATTAAAATAATTATATAAGAAAGCATGATAAGCATGTTGCAAAAAATTTTGACATTCTACATTTTAACAGCTTGAGCGTTTTATATAACTATTTTGATGGTCCAACAAAATTATTTTCAGATCTGTATCTATCTAAACTTTTAGATGCTTCAGTAAAACCGTTGTGTATCTAAAAGGATATCCCTTCGTAGAATATAAAAACGAATGTCTCTAATTAAAGACGCGTTAAAACAAGTTGGCGTCCATTTAAACTCGGTCTTACGTAATGAATTCCGTACCGGAAAAGAACAGAGCAGACCACCATGATTAAGTGTATGTGCTCTTTTTGGGATTTCCTGCCTTCTTTACGCAGAGACATACCTACAACGCTTTGGACCACTCTGTAAAAAGGAAGGGCGGATAAAACCAGCGGACAGTAATTGCCGTGCAATCCAACATGCGAGTACGCAGTCTAGTGTTCGTGTATGTCGGATTATGCGGTCACTTCCCGTGAAATTACAGCCGCGAGTTCACTCTGACACGCCGCACACATAGCGCGGAAAAAGCGCGCGCGCGCGCAACTCGCATTTTCGCCGCACATTTAACACCAAACGCGGCTTGTTCGAACCTCGTCTCGTTTTCACGATGTAAATGCCTTTCTCGCGTTAACTAGCCGGCGGGTTATCGCATTTAGTTACAAACACGCCGCTAAATAGAGCGTACTTGTGGAGAAAAGGCTAAACTTCGAACATTAACACGTTCCGCATGGATTATCGATGACCCATGCTGGACTTTCCGTTCAGGCTATTTGACTGTAAAAGAAAACCTAATTATTAGAGATGTGTGAACCATTCGAAACAAAGTTAAATAAAATTCGATTCGATTCGACGTCAAGAACCCTTGATTCGCACATCTCAAATAATTACAAAATAATTTCTGGTACCATGCGTGAATACATAATTATGATATATAATATTGGCATATTAGGTCTTCTTCATAATTTTTGCAATTTTCAACCATTGTAAAATACAATACATTTCGCTGAATAAATATAATACAAACAGGAATAGTGCGAGGGATACCGGTGATTCCACGCCACGCGGCGCGGTGATCGAGTTACCTAAAATTGGCGTGTTGCAGAACGTGTCAAGAACGTGAACAATAAATGTCGATCACAAGTCAATGTGTATTAATGGAGAAGGCATGTTATTTCTCAATAACGGCAGTGCAAATAGCGGAAATAACGGAAAAGAATAGGAACGCCGGAAAATAGCTGGACAGTCCCCGGTTCACGCAACGCTACACACGTACATACATTGCGACATAGATGCGTGGATGTTGTCGCGAAAACCGCACCGTTTCTCGGACGATTCGGTTTACCGCAAAGACGTAATAGATTTATACACAGGAGGAATCCTACAACCGCGAGGTCAACACCTGTTCTCGACGGGACGTTAAGTACACGCCCGATGTTTTGAAAGCGGTACGCGAATCCAGTTCGAAGAAATGCGTTTTCCTCGTCGTCGAGTAAATGCATCTCTCTTCCTCTCCCGTACGCAGAAATTCCGCAGAGTCTTAAAACTGGATAAACGTCGTTTGCAACCGATACTCGTAACGAACGCGCTGACTTTAACACGCTGACTTAAGCACTGACACGGCAAGACTCGGCCCACGTTTCTTCGCACATACCTTGTGTTTACGTCGATGTGGTCTCGAACGGCGCGTACCGGCGCCGAAGAGGAAATCGTCTCTCAGCAGGTGCGCGTCGCGCGTCCTGCTCGCGTTTCTCACCCTCGACGTGGTCTGCCGTTTCTTCCGATTCACAATGTGCTTCTTCTTTTTACTTCTAAAGATCTTGCGGAAGATCTTCATCCCGGCGACTCGATCGATCACTTCGAGCGGACTTTATTCGAGCGCAGTAATCATCGACAAAACGATCACTACCAAGGACAATTATCCACGTATTAAAATAACGACGCGCGCAACCGCGATTGTGTAAGATCGATTATATGCACCGAAAGAATTCTATGCAGATTCACCTCGCGCGATTAAAGAAAGTTCACGTAAAAACTCTAAAAGTTCGCGGATATGCTAGATGCACTTGGAACGATGCGCGCGACAAACCCGCACTAAACCGCGTTTACACAGTCCATGGAATTACTCATCGCGATGCGCCATGTGCGGACGGGGGCGGCTCCATAGCTTATCGTCGACACTGCACGCAGCATGCCAGCCAGACCGGCAACGAGTCCGGAATCCCCCCGTGATTTCCACGCGATCCGGTCACACGACGTTCAAACCGATCGATCGCGCGAAGCCCCGCACGTCCGTCGCGCTTCCGTAACGCGGGAGGAGTTCGCAGCGTGAATACGCTCGACGTTAGCACGCCGCGCCGGCCCGGTGACGTATGTACCTGGAGTGACCTGGATCAAGCATTCGACCTCTAGCGTATAAAGCTAACTAGTGAAGCTAACTGTCAAGCGTTGATTGAAAAGAGAGGACCTGTTATGCACGTCGTAGGAATATACATATATCCTCTCTTTTCAATCGATACTAATTGTAAGTACAAGGTGGACCACAGAACGGAAAATTTTCTCTGCATAATTAAAATTGTATCAAGTTTCTAAGGCCGACAATCATAATTGATTTTCATAATTAAGACTATCTTAAGTACAATCTTAAGACGTCATTAAATAATCGCAGAGTCATATTAGCATCTTAAGATATTACTTAAGGCGGTCTTGAAATAAGAAACAATATCGAACTATAAATACCGGTTCAAATTTCTATTTTACCCTCTTAAATTTTTCTGATTTTTTAATCACTTGGAAGAAAAGGAGAATACATGGCTCTTTGTCGCACAGTTTTTTTGTCAATATGTTAACGCTTCAAGATTTTTATAGGGAAACTGAATGCTTCTTGGTCTAGGTCAGTCCTGTCCAAGATTTGTAATTTTGAGCATTCGCTCGGCGAGTGTTGCCTTCTTCTATCTCCGTTACGAAAAAAGAAAGTATCAGGCGCGAACGCCAATACACGTCCAGCCAATGCCCAGAATTACAAATCTTGAACAGCTTCTTGGTCTAGGTATATAGTGTATGTTATTACGCCGGCTAGCAAATTGAGTTTCACGGCCGGATAATCTCTGCCTCTCTTCGTTCGCTTCGACGTGCATCTCGAGTTCCCATGCGATATTCCCCAGCAGATATTATTTCAATGATTCTTTCTTATTATCAGGAAACACGGTAAACGACAAATTGCGTTTTCCATATATTTTTTGATCCTTAAAGTGTTCATTAAAGCAGGATATTGCATTTACTTAAAAATCGGGCTTGAATTCTTTGGTTACTGTTCTACACGGCGAAAAATATCACAAAAGAATAAATATCCTATTTTGCAAATGTGTGTGTGTGTGTGTGTGTGTATTATATACTTTTTAAAATCTTCTCAAAAATTTGCTTTTTTTATGCTATTTAAAAAAATTTCTTCTCTCACTCTATCTTTTCTTTAATTTTTCTATTTCATCGCGATATTAAAAACCTTTTACGCAAGACAAAAGATCGTGTTTACCTTGATTCTTGATTAATGAGGTCATTACACTTCCCACCGCATTGATATCGGTTACACCGGATGCACTGTTAAAGGACGTGCGTATTGAACACCGCATGCGCGAGGAATGAAGACAAAGTACTTCCTCCGGAACTGAAACTACCGAAAATGTCAACTTTGAGCTCGATTCAATTTTAGCTCTGACATTCTCTCTCTCTCTCTCTCTCTCTCTCTCTCTCTCGCTCTCTGTCTCTCCATTTGAAAGATAAGATTCGTCGCTTTGGATAACCATCTCGACTTCATTTTCGTTATCATATTATCAGTTAAAAGAAATGAATTGTTTAATTGCGAAGTTAGACTGATAATGCGATCAAATTATACGTATATTAAAAAATTTTTTGCCAACAAACGTAGCATTATCGTCGAGGGGGCTCGATATACGAAAACCTCGCAGATTAGAATTCACATTGATATGCATATATATATATATATTGTCTTTCTTGCTACTTCAGCATTACAATCTAACGAGGACACGAATGACGACTAACGTAAACTGTATCGTTTTAATCATTCTGCACGTAGCCTACTCTACATTCGTTGATAATGTTAAGATCTATTAATCGATTACACATTGATGTTCGTAAATTCAACTTCATACGATACACCTAATCTTGCCCCGTACTTAACTTGGCCCACATTTTTTGCAAGAATGATACATTACAATTTCTTTCCTAATTTTTCTAAGGTTATATAATTTCTAATCTTTTTAACGATTATATATATATATATATATGCAATTATTTGATATTGGAAAATGTGATACTCTATGCATTATTGTATTATTGTTTCAATAAATATTTTTCTATGGCTATCTATTAATATTTCTGCTCGCTTCTTTTTACAAACATAATTACATTTTTAAATATACCTAAATGCGATCTACGAGATTTTTTTCAAGATATTTTTCTCATTACAAAAAAGTTCGCTTTAAATTTCTAGGAAAAGTAAATAAATAACATAAGCAGATCTTCTTGTTGAAGATATTATCGAGTAATAAACACGTTTTAAATAGTTGCGCGTATCTTAATAAAGATCGTGAACTTCAGATTATAGTAAACTCTATAACCTCATACACTGCAATAAAACGCATATTTATGCAATCATTCTTTCTGCATCATTCAACCTTTGCTCTTTTACGTTTTAATGATAAGCTCAATAAATTCTGTGTTTCGGTGGTTTTAGACAGTTACAACTGGATAGTGTGTACGCACGAGGTATGCTAACTTAAAGATAAGACGGAATGTGTTTGTACAGCCTTCACAATTTAACTCTCGGTATACCCTCGAAACATGCAGAAGAAAGAACACGCACTTTCACATTTTTGTAAAGCATATCTTGGAACTGACGTGAAAGAACGAATGTATAACGTTCTGTAATTAAATTTTACAGGTGAACGCGTGATTTTACTCCCATTGTTCTTTTTTTTATCATATATTACCATTTCAAAGAATTGAAGGTAAAGGCCGCTAATGCGAAAGAAAATTCACTAGATAAGCGTAAATGTGTACGCAAGAAGAACAAACATCGTCGAGCATTAAGTACTGAGTAAGTATTAACACGTGAAAGTTCATTAGTTACTTAATGAAATTCCTTACTCGTTAATTAATAACTGTTAATAGTTGAGTGAGCTTCAAAATGATATGCAATTTTATATGCTACTGATATGCATCAGTCGCGATTTTGTAACTTTAGAGTCGAATAAATTAATTCTAAACAGAATCGTAAGGCTCGTAAATTGTTTTAAAACTTGTAAAAACTTATAACTGTAATTGTAATTCTATGCGTACCGTAAGACGCACAATTATTCGTAAATATTTATGATTTCTCATAGATCTTACGACTAGCGAGAAACTGTAAAGATTGCATAAAGTCGTAAGCATTCTATAAGAGTTATAAGTTAAAAAAAAACTTCTTTTTTAATTTTACCAGCCAAAAACTGTCTCAGTTTGTTGCTTAAATAATTGATTCGAAGCTTGTGTTGCACAGAAATATTAGAATACCGCATATAGAGACAAGATTGATGAGACAATGGATAATTGAATAATGATTTCTATTTTTAACGCGCGAGATGTGTAAGTATGGTATTGCATCATTTGCATACGCCAGTCTGTGCGTCAATGGCGACAAATATGGACCGTCTATAATGTAATGAGATAATGATGCGATATCTCATCGCCGACAACGCCCATCAGAAGTATATATTGACACATTTGTCATTACATATAGTAGATTGGCACATACATAAACTTATTCTTGTTGCGTACACACATTTACGCTTACCTTATGAATTTTCTTTTCACATTAAGCACGTTTACCATCAACTTTGCGAAATGGCAATGATATAAAAAGAAAAGGAAAGATATGCGCGTTAAATGGCTCAATAAAGCTGATAAATGAGATAAAAAAAGAATGCTTTAATAAATTTAGTTGGATGGACGATACTGCAGTAACAAACGCAAGCATTTATTATCTAGCGTAGATTGTCTTTTCTTACAAACAACACTTATTTTCTTTCGCTATTAACTTAGTAAAGTCTAAAAAGAAGCATTTTCAAATATAAATATGAATGATGTATAAAGTTCAAATTTAAAAGTTTATAAATATTAAAGTTAGTATATTAAAACACAAATTTTGCTGTAATTTGAATCAGACAAATTATGAAATATATTTTACAAACACAATTAATACTCTCAAGATGGTATGCACATCTTCATCCGCTTTATAGCAAAGATTTATTTTGCGAGAGCGCGGACTGTCACGTTATGATTCCTAATGTCTGCGTCTTAACTCCATATTTAGCTTTCGGCTTATTACTTCGCGTGAGTAATATGTGTTCATCTGACGCTAAACGTGAAGAATAACAAACACTTTTCGCGTGTATGTACTCCGATATTTACGAACATAAAGATAAAAATTCTACAAAGCCAGATGACAATTTTTCACAAATAATGCACTACAAAATATATTTTCAGAGAGAAAGAGAAATTAGGATTTTTTAATTTTTTAATATACATCTATTGCCAGACATAAATAACTCAATTCGAGAAGCGCGAAATATTCTCTCTCGTTTACTTCAGGCTGCGAATACCGTAACAGAAAGGAATAAAAGAGTTCTTTAAACTCTTAAACAGTGACTTTCTAGACACAAGTGAGATTTGTTCTTTACTCACATGTTTCTCTTTTGACTTCTCGCAAGTAAGGAATGTCTCTAATTTCACTTCTATTCGCAAACATTTTCCCAAGACTCAAAACAAGTTAAACAGAAAGACATTTTTAGCTTTAAATATTTCCGAGGGCGCAAAATTCTTTATATACATTCTTAATAATTAATATACATGGTATCTCTAAAAATAATAAAATAATCGAAAAAGAGATAATCTTTATGAAAAAATAAATAAAAGCGTAAGAAATCTTTTTATACAAAATTTAGCTTTTGAAGGAAATGATTTTAAGAACTGACAATTTATATTATAGCTTTGAGTTCCTTCATACTTAAATGATTGCAGTGATCTCACGCGTGTAATAACGTCAATGAACTCGTCTTGTGATAGCAGTTGTTATTAACAAGAATAATATTCTATTTACAATAAAACAAATTAAAATAGTTTAAGTTGTAAAAAAAGTTACTTATACGATATATGTATGCATATGTAAATTAGAATTATATAATAAAATAATTTTATGCATTTTATTTTAATAGAAGTTGCCGAGATGAAACAACGTCTAAAATCAATTACAAACCAGCAAACGCGAACGAATAACTTGCTAGAGTGAATGCAAACGACGTCATGTACTAGCACAATATTAAAATTCGTTCGAGATTAAAAAATACATTAAAATGTTATTAAATTTTATTTTATTTTTCGAAAAAAATAAAATCTTGTATATAACAATTTTATTCTTCATTATCGATTAAATTTTTTACTGGAAATCGCTTTTTGTCGAATATATTACAAATTTAAAAATAACTGTATATATATGAAAAATAAAAATTTTCTTGATAAAAAAATATAAAGACAATAAATAATGAAAACCTAATTCTAAAGTGTTATATAAAATTTTTTTTATTATTACTCCGATTTAAGCTGAACAATGGAGCTATAAAATTTATGTAGAAGATAACTGCTACTTAAGATAAATATGTTTGCTAGGATAAAGACGTATAAGTGCGCCGAAGACCGTGGAAAAAAACGTTTTATTGACCTATCAGTTTCAATTTAAGAACATATCCTCCATGGTCAATTTGCCAATTTTTTATTCTTCCGTGGTTTATTTGACAATTTTTTATTCTTAAGCCGTCGCGATTTTAAAGCGCGTACAGCGCTAGCATTAAGCGAGCATCTTTCGCACGGCAGATAAACCTCCGCGGTATCCCTAACAAACGCGAACGCGGGTGGTTATCGGGCGCTTTCCTGGAGACATGATGCAACGATAAGACGTGCGAGACGTTTGAGATATAAATCGACGAAACGATATATATAACACGCATCCGTATAACGACCGAGCCAAAGAACGCGCGGCGCGGCGCGGTTAAGGAACGCGTGACTTTATGCCTTTATTTACCTCTCGACAGTTTACTAACAGTTTGACACGTTCGTGGTTCAAAACGCGAGTCAGTGATTCCTTCGTGACGGAAGAATTCTTTCTTTTCTCTTTGTTCTCCAAATCAATTCCGTTCCGCGATGACGATAGGCACCACCACGACGACGCGTGTCAACGACACGACGTCAAAACCCTTTCTGGTCACCCTGCCGAGTGAGAAGCAACGGCACGTCTCCCAAGAGCCAAGTAATTCCAGCTCTTTCAGTGAAGGAAACAAACGTTTTCAATTTCTAGTCACTTTGTGCGGTGAGTAAGAAGAAACGAATATATTTCATTTTTCACGGTGCGGCGATTAAAGGATCGAAGAATCCATAAAGAACGTCCTTAATTTTTCGGTCTTGGCGAGTATTTTTAATTGGCACGTACTTTTCTGACAAATTCTTCTGGCACCTCAATTATTATATTCAAGATCACGTTTTATGAAACGCCCTAATCGAGATCATTCTTGCTTAATGCTTAAAATAGAAGAGATGAATTGCGACAAGTAAAGCTCAAATTAAATATAGCTTGAATTATGGACACGAACTCTATTGTAGACATAATGATGATAAAGCTGTCCGTGCTGAAGCATGGAAAGGTAACTCTGTCTTTTTATAAGTAATATGGATTATACTCCATTACCACTCCCAATAAAGTTCATTTCTAACCGTCAAATTAGAGATTTATTAAAAGAGATTAATCATGTCGCGACGCGTATAAAAATCAATTACTAAAACTCAATGTTCTTCTTAATAAAAATAAAAACTACACGCAAGATTCAAGAGAAATATTGGTCGGTTTTATCTTGCCGGTGTATAATTTATTAAATTTTTATCATGGATTTTATATGCGAAATTCAACTTAATTGGAGATAACGCTAATTTATGATTCATGTCATATTTCATTCAAGTATCGTAATATTTATCCGATTCTTTAATTTTAAAACTAAACACAACTTGCTTTGTGTTATTTTTTATTATATAAAATATAATTTTAATACTTTCCAATATTAATAGTTGAATATTGTATTGTGATTCAGAGTCAGTACGCCATACAAGAAACAGTATTGCGTACAAGATAATGCTTTCTTATCAGAAACGAAACAACAAGTTTTAAGTGGTTCCGCGTCAAATTTGACAAGATTATTTTTACGCGATCTTTTACGTCAAAGAAATGTTTGAAAAATTGTATACATAATTAACTGTCATAAATAAACACCGAATAAATGCCATAAATAAATAATCTAATAATTATTCTAGAGATTTATAAAGATATCTCGCAATCAGTATTGTGTGTTAATAATTAATCTTTGCCTCACGCAATTTTAAAAACATTTTAGCTGGCTGACGCTAAAACAAAAAGAAATTTTAGAAAATAGTTGGCTACAAAATTTTACGGAACATATATATAAATACATATAAATCTAGATATAAATCTCGCGTCTAAATTTTTTCGAAATTAAATTATATTAATATCACTGCATTTGATAATCTAAAAAATGCAATAAAAATTAAATTAAATTAAAATTTCGTACATGTTGTAAAATTTGAAACATGCAGAGAATATAAATATCCTTTATGTATAATATAAATATCCAAAGAAACTTGATCGTTTACAAAGATCAATATACTTTTCTCATGTTGCATAATACATGTGTGTATATATATATAATCTAGCCGACAGGTTGTCTCGCAGTGATATCAATATTATCTAAAGTGATTGACTTCTTTGGACCTGCCTACGATTGAATCAGTGACTTATCTGTATCTACAACATTTAACACTAGAATCGGTTGTACCATTTTTGTATCTATCTAATAGTCTTTCTATTGTCGTTGACAATAGTTATGCGTAGACTGAATTAATAAAAGTGTATTATTTAGTTTGTCAATTTAATAAAATAAACGAAATGACGTTTTTTTAAGAGTATTGTTGAGTATTGTTTTAAAATTTTAACCACCTCTGTTTTAATACGACAAAATCACGCGTACTACGAGCAACTTTTAAGTTTTCTTAAGAAAATCTTTCTTTTGACGAGAGTGTGACTGTTTGTTTGCAGCTGCGCTAGGCGGCATGCAGGCTGGCATAACGCTCGGTTGGACATCGCCGATTCTGCCGTATCTCACATCGCCGGAATCTTTCCTTCCGAAACTGTTTGAAAATCAGATCTCGTGGATAACATCTCTGTTGGCCCTGGGTGCCATCGTCGGCGCCGTGCCGGCCGGCAAAATCGCCGATCGAATCGGTCGGAAATGGGCCATCCTTTTAACAGCTGTGCCATTCACCGTGTGCTGGCTTACCTTGCTCACGACCGGAAACATCGTCAGTATATACGTCGCCCGATTCATCGGCGGAATCGGTGCCGGAGCGGCCTGTGTCCTCGTGCCGGTCTACGCCGGCGAAATTGCCCAGACGTCGATCCGCGGCGCCCTGGGCGCCTTCTTTCCCCTGCTCTTTTCCTCGGGGATTATGTTCTCGTATGTGGCGGGCGCCTACTGCTCTTACGTAGTCTTCAACATCGCCTGCTGCGCCATCCTGGTGCCCTTCGTCCTAGGCGTACCCTTTATGCCGGAGTCGCCGATCTGGTTGGTGCAGAGAGACCGTAAGATTCAAGCCGCCAAAGTGCTAACAATCTTACGCGGTCCACATTACGACATCGCGGGCGAAATAACTGCTCTCCAGGACGATGTCGACAGGATGGTGAACGCGTCGGGCGGCCTCAAGGATCTCGTCGGGACCAAAGCCGGACGTAAAGCCGCTGTCACTTGCGTGGGGCTTATGTTCTTCCAACAGTTGTGCGGCGTAGACGCGGTTCTATTCTACACGGTTAACATTTTCCAAGCGGCGAACAGCACGATCGACCCCTTCCTATCGACCATCGTTATTGGGCTCACCGAAGTTGTGATGACGATATTCGTCGCTACCGTAATCGACAGGTTAGAGCCTTTCAATACAATATATATATCTTTCGCAATTGGTTTATTGTAAATTTCTTTAAATTTCTTGGAATTAATGCAGCAGCCTTTAGATTATCCTCCATCTAGTTTTTTTTATTTTCTTTTTACATTATGGAGTATCGAGTTAATTTATTCGATTTTATAACTCCGATTTTTAAAATTAAGAAAATTAATTCTCGTGCATTTCTTCAAATATCTTGAAATTTCTGTAGCAGTAATGTGACGATTTTAAATCGCGATTCCGTCTCTTCTTTGTTCAGATTCGGCCGAAAGCCGCTCCTGATAATATCCGGCACCTTGATGACCATTTGTCTGAGCGTCCTGGGTTACTACTTCAAGCTCAAGGATGGAGGAAATGACGTGAGCACCTTCGGCTGGTTGCCGCTGACTAGCCTCGCTCTCTTCAACATTGTCTTCTCGATCGGTTACGGGTCCGTGCCGTTCACGGTAATAAGCGAGATATTTCCGCCGGAAACCAAGGGTGTTGCCAGCAGCATGTCCATCGTAGTGCACTGGAGTCTGGTGTTCGCCGTCACCAAGCTGTTCCCGACTATGGAGGACAGGATGGGCCAGGCTGCGACCTTCTGGACATTCTCGTGCTTCTCGGCCGCATCCGCGGTTTTTGCCTATTTTGTAGTACCGGAGACGAAGGGTAAAACATTGCAGGAGATACAGAGCAAGCTCAAACGGAGGCAAAAGTTAAATACGGAGTATCAAGTCGAACCGATCTGAAACTTGACATCTTGCGTTCACCTTGTCGCACTTTTACAGCGCCGAGATTAAGGAATGTTTGATGGAGGCGAAACGCTAAAGTCTTAATGGCTTATGAGAGAAACAGAAAAAGAGAGTAAAAAGGAGAGATGTGTTTTTAATTTAATTTTTTTCTTTTTGTATATATTTATTGTAAATATAAATATTTATCCAGTTTCAATGTTTTTTATCTTTTGTACACATAATTACTACATGATGAACGACTTTCGTTGTGCATAATGATGATGTGTTGTAAATATAGCTGATGTATATATGTGCGTACAACAATTTTAAATATTATAATATATGCATTGAATATATAAAAATTGTATAAAAGATAAAATACAAATGTCAGATCTTTATAAAAATTTCATTTACAATTATTTCATCAAAGTTAATCCAGAATTACTTAAAATCCCATCTACTCTGGCAAAAATTTTTTTAGAATTCTTCATATAATTTTTTAGACACAAATTTCTACATGATTTTATAAATTGTTGAAAATTTCTTAGATTTTTTGTACAAATTGGAACATTTTTTAAAATTGCTAAAAAACTTTACATCTTTTCTAAAATTTTTTACACATGTGAATCCCGAATTATATTTTAAGAATTTCTCATTCTACAATTTCCGGAAAAAAAAAACTTATCTAAGAAGTTTAAAATATATTTTTCAAAAATATTCATAAATTTAAAAAATAAAAAATAAAATAAAAATGTATTATAAGATATAAGAATTTTCTTATCATAAAATTTCATATTTCTTTTATGTATCAAATAATCTTATTATTTTAAAAAAATGTTTCGAACGTTTTATATGTATAGCAATATCAGTGCACTTATTAATTACTGTACACATATAATTATGTTAATTAAGTTGTTTCTTTATTAAATTAATAAATTTTGTGTCGGCAAGCGACAATACCGACAAACTAATGTCCAAGTTAAAGCGAATTCCATTCACTGGATGTCACGCGTTACGCGTTTATCACGAGAGAAATATAGAAATGTGCTAAAATAAGAAGAAACAAAAAGGGAGAAACATCATATTCTTTCTCATGCTAATCGCAAATTCATATAAAAAATGTCGCGACTGTTTTCTCTTTCTTTAATATTGCCAAATGACAATGCGATGAATGATAATGCAAAAAACCTCTTTTACGATTGAACAGCATTCACCTTTCTTATCGAGTTACGGTAACAGATGTGAACGAAGATTTGCATTTCTCGAAACTCGGAGAGGCAATGCTGCAGAACGATATTGCTTAATTTCATTAAGCACTTATATTATTTTATATGCAAGTTTCGATTTAACGAAATTCTTATATATATATTAATTTTACAACTTATTTTAAAATTTACTCCGATCTGTTTGCTTTTTTTCAAACAATTAATTTATAAACTCGTATTTGTTTACTTTTCTGATACATAATTGCGGGAAGAATTAGATTTTCAGACTAAATCGTCAAATAAACTCCGATCGATTTTTATTAAACTCCACTTGTCTCCTGCGACCACTACTTGTTGCAGCGCGGTGGGAAATGCCGCGTGATATCGTGTAATTTTCAACTGATAAGGCAATTCGGTCACCGGCAGTGATATTACGCTAAGTTTCACAATGGGGAGATTACCATTTGATACGAGTTAGGGATCAAGTTGTTACGGATGAGGCCAAAGGAGATCCTATTCACCAAGTGCATTCTTCAAAAGTGCTTACAATAGCAAAGTCCCGTTGGCGACGTGCTTTTCGCAATAGCGTGTGCTTTGCACCTATAGTATCGGCTTTAACGCCATTACGTTGCTTTACCCGATGTATATCCTCGTTCTTGTATTTCTATCTCTTCCCCGTTATTACGTTATTGTGAAACGAAGCAAATCACAACCTCCTTGAAAAATTGCACGTGCAAAATTTACAGATTTCCTACGGGCTCTTTGAACGGATTTAAGTGAATATTTCCTTGAAAAAAACCTCGTCGCGCGATATTTCTTTTACATTCCCTTAATTATTGGACATGATAATTACGCGTTGCATATTAAAATCCTGTTTAAATAAAGTTCCGATTTTATTTTAACATAATTCCGACTTCGACGCTTTGAATTCCAAACTTTACAGGATCTCGACTCGGAAGCTTCGTTATCAAGATGTTTAATATTCAAATTTCAAAGACTGCGCGAGCGACATCCGGATAAATCTCTCTGCAGCGAAACGGGATATTCAGTTTTTCAACAAGGGATTGTATATTATCTTATTAAATGCGTCTATTATCAAGCATACGCGTGTACATTTTCGCGGAATCAGTAAAAAAAAAAAGGTATAACGTTAATAACTCGGTGCGTTACGTAAGATTAATAGCCGCCACGTTGCCGTTGGAAAGAATACGGAATCCCTCATGAAGGCATAAATAAACGAGCAGCTATCAGCACTTGCCGGGAGATGAGAAGTTCGCGGCGCTATAAATCCTAAGTAGGACTCGGTTTCCGGAGGTTTGAACAACTTATCCTTCATAAGTCCCGCTGATGACGTTCCACATTGTGGAGTTTCGCCGCCCCTTTCCGCCTGTGTCTCTGAAGACTATTATGGCGCGGAGAGGACACGCAGCGGGGGAGGTGGGATGAAAGAGAAGTTGTAATCACACGCGCTGTAAGGATGGTCGGACACGTAAGAATGGATGTGAAAAGCAATATCCGGCACATCCGCCTCTTCAGCCCTTTAACGACAACCTTTTTATTGTCATTATAAAAATGCTTCGATCGTTTCATAATATATTTATCGAGAAAAAGGTACACATATGATTTGTCAGAGCCTTTTTATATACCCATAATTTCCCAGAGAACATCCTGATTCGCGTAAAGATTTCGGACATTTTCTTCTTTACTCGAAAATCGACGAGTTGTATAAATCTATTTTTTTACGATACATGTGTCTCTCGCATCTTCTTAAAATACAATACAGATTTCTTGCTATTAAAACACTTTTGGTTCTTCGATACTTTTACACTTATAAAAAATTCAATTTGCAATTATCGCGTGATGCATTCTAACAATAAATTACGTGTAAATATTTTATAAAATCAATTAATATATTCTCAGTTAAAAGAATAAAGTAAAAGAAAACTTTTATATCGCGGTTAATCCGCGAAAATCGTCTACAATATTCCGTATACGTACGTACGTTCATATACACGGAATAGAGTTTTGTCCTCGATCTAAATTCCTTTGACTACTAAATCAAGGACAAGATATATTTCACGATTCACGGTTGCCGCAACAACATTCCGCACGAATGGAAAACCGTAAACAATGCCTGGTTACACACATTACACATACGTCGCGGGGCGATACATTGCACCGTGGCTTATCTTACATCAGTAGCTTATCTTACAAGAAATATTACGAAACATCATGCCGTGTGGGACAAGGTTTTGTAGCAGCCATGCGTCAAGATGCATATTCAGGCGCAGCTGTTACATATAATCTTCTAATATCACGACGAAGCTGAGATTTTCTTGGCTCCACATCACGCAACGTTAACGAGCTTCTCTCACCCCCCTCCCCCCTCCCCCTCTTTCTCCACAACAAGTGTAACAAAAATGTATATATGTTTCGAATATCACAATTCTGATTTTAAAAATACTATACAAGGGGTTACATTTATATTTTATATATTTTATATTTATAAAAATTATAACTTCTCTTCCAAATTGAAGCAAGGACAGACTGACATTTCAAAGTATCTTTGATAGAGATTGGGACATTGAGAGAGAAATTGTATATAAATGGATGTGACATACCATGAAAATGATTGCGTACTAATTGCTCGCAGCGCAGCAGCTGCATTTGATTGCGAGAGTTCGTAATAATTGCGAATTACTTCCTTGTTATGCGTCACCTACTTCGGCATTAACATACGTATACTATTTTTAAGGAGCAGAAAATCCGGCGCGATAGCAATTCGACGTCGCAAATCCTTCAATAACTAGATAACTATTAATTATTATAAATAGAATATTGTAGTCTGACAATTAAAAAACTATTCAATAAATTTCGCAAAATGAGAACCGAATTTATTGAATCTAGAAATCATGGCATTTTATTCAACCCAATTTTAATTGCCCCACCCGGCCCTTAAGCCTCCCCTGGAGGAGAAACTTATTGCAAGATTGCTCGCGCAACGAAAGTACCTTTACCTTATACTCGTGGGAATGTACGTACGGATACTTTCCGAGGGTAATGTACTACTCACTATAAGTTCCGGAATTCGCGTGGCGCAGTCTGCGAGAGAAATTCAAATACATATATCCAAAATCATCATACGCGCGTTCGCGAATTGCAAACGTTATTAGCTACGCCGTGTGCGAAGGAGATACGCACACGTTTCGCTCGTCTCTCTAATTAACCATCATTACCATGTGCATTTACCTTTGAGATTGAATGCAATCGCGAAATCGCAATATCGTTCAAGACGTAAAATGGCGAATAGCGTCGCTAATATCGCAATAATGAAATATACGAGGCATAAATTTTTCGTCTCGAATTATACATCGGACAATTATACATCGGATAACGGGAAAATCACGTTTAACTTAAAGAGGTCAGATGGAAACCGATCCAAAATATCGTCTCATATATTACCGCGCTTAAAATTCTCTCCGCGTAGGTCATATTTCACCGATTAAATTTAATCTCACTTTAATCGCTGGATTTATATGCCTTGGATATCACGTAACGTCGCGGATCAATTACTTCCGTTTTAATTCAAGGCGAACGAGGGATAATCATTTGATAGAAAAGAAGAACATAATTCCCGAAAAAGTGAAAGAAGACCCACTGACAGAGATCGTTTGTACTCCTTGTCCTGAAGTTAATCATAACAAATTACTTGGTGCTTACAGCACCGACTATCGAGTCACCGTTAAAATATCGAAGTCGATAGAGGAGTAATATATTTTCGAAAGTCCTTGAACGTAAGTTAGCCTTGCGACCCTAAAATTTTTATTTAATAATTAACAATACCAAGTATTAATATCAGTTAATTAATAATATAAATAAGACTTTACTGTTTATTTATCTTTATTGCCTTTCAAAAGCTTAATTAATAAAAATGTTCTAACGTTTAATTTTATTTATTAATTCGGTAATCATGTCCGCTAATAAATTTTAAGAAATTTTATTCTGTTTATTAAGTTTCTGTTTCCAGAATTTTCACATTTTGCGATGAGATCATTTTTCCTATTCTTTTGTTAATTTAATTTTTACAATTGTATTTTTGCAATAAAGTTATTATTGTTATTATTATAGAGTGCATAAAAATCTATTAAAAAATTGGCGATGCTATTATATGCTATTATAACAATATGCTTCCTTGCTTCGCTAATGTACTGCCTTACTTTATACTTAATTATACTCCTATTTAAACTTTCCGTCAGGATAAAATCGTCGCTTAGATTAATCACGGTTAATGATTCCCACTTTATCTGGGAATTTATTACGGCTATTATGTCAAGTTGAAAAAGTAAATATTCCCCGATTTACTCAATGCATAGCTTATAATAGGATAATAATTTAAATTTCTGCAAGCAAAAGTTTCTATACCCTCTATACGAATTTGGATGAAATTTTAATCTAAATTCTTGATTCTCATATCGTTAAAAATTGCTGATATTACCAGGTTACATCGCACATGATGGTTTCTCATCATTAATGTGCATAATAAGAAGTCGGTTTAAATTTACGCCAGGGAAAAAAAAGTCGCATTGACGAATTTCTCATTCAAAGTGTCTTTATGAAAAAATGAAAGAAATCCGAAATCTTGATAACAGTATCACGTTACACCGCAAAGAATCCGTGCCACAATTTGCTTAGTGTACACGATCCGTGATAAGAGAGTTGGCGCTTAAACTTAATCGCCAACAAGTCCTAATTACAGCCTCCAGCTAAACTGACGATTCTATCGATTTCGTTAACGGAAATCCGTTATCCCTGAAAGCGCGTTCGTCGCTCGACAGCGCATTCGCCGTTATCCCACCGTGTCGTAAAAACGATACTCGCGTAAGGATGAGAATTATGCGTCAGGGCTGCGGAAGGAGGGAAACCCGGTCGTTTTCACCGTTTCGTGCATTAACCCGACTCTCATCCGGCGGAATCTGCAGGTGTCGATTGGTGGATTAATTACAGCGCGTGTCCTGCGGAACGGGGGTACCGTTCGCCTGTCGTTCGGTCCGCCTGTTTGCCGTATCCTGTTCGACCTCCACCACCGCCACTGCCGCCACCGCCACCGCCACCGCCGCCGTCACCGCCACCACTTGCAGGGGGGTTGGCTGCGCTCGTGGACCCACGGGTGGGGGTTAGCGTCAGTGGCAGCGGTGGGTGTTCGTGCAGGTACGCGGTACCCCCCGCGACCATCGCCGCCGCCGCCGCCACCGCCAACCACCACACCAGCACCAGCAGCAGCGACCACTAACACCATCACCATTTCCGCGACCGTCCCTTGCCACCCCCTTCTCGTTCTCTCACCGCGTTATCGCGTGTGTACGTGCCTCGAGATCCCGCCGTTCCGTGTGTACGTACGTATGTACGGCGGCTATACACCGACGAAGATTCCGTGCGGCCGGCGGCGTTCTCCGGCTCGGGGTGGTTCGATACGCGCGCGCGCGCACGCGGTACCGATGAGGGTTCGGTGCCGACAGTGCCGCCACAGCTCTCGGAAGAGACGCCCGTGATTTTGCACCCCCGCTCGAGCAGAATTTACCGGACTATACGACGAGGGTGCACCACGGTTCTCTCTCTCTCTCTTTCTCTCTCTTTCTCTTTCTCTCTTTTTTCTTCCCTACTCTGTCTCTGTCCTTCTGTCTTTTTTCTCGGCCGATCCTTCGCTATTTTTTCGAACGTCTTCTTTCTTTACCGCGGGCTATTCCTCTTTCACGCTTCCGGCTCTTTTCTCTTCGTCTTTACCGTCGTCGTGCCCCTCGCCCGGCCGTACCCGTTCGCGCCGCGACGACCGTCGTACCACGCCGGATGACGAATGACGAGTGAGTGCTAACCGTGGGGGATACCGCGGAGCCCGATCGCTTTGGTCTCACCGCCTCAATCCCCGACGCCTCGTGGTGGTGGGTGCTAGTGATAGTGGTACGCTGATGCAGGCCGACCACGCTGCTCCGCGAGAGCGCGATTGTGTGTGAGTGTATGTGTGTGGGCGCGCGGACGCGCCTTCCCTCCCATCCTTATACCCCCGCCGGTGTACACCTTGACGAACAGCCTGGCTAATCGCGTCCTGGCCCGCTTAGTCACCGACGGTTCGTCCTCGGGGTCCTCTTCGCGCGATCCCGTCGGAACGCGAACGAACGTTGAGAGAGGGTCGCGGGGTGATCGACCGGCAGGCGACGACGCTTCGTGTGTTTCCGACGTGCACTTATCCAAATTTCACCCTGCGCGCGAAGCGCGGAAGTAGAAACGGAAATCCGTAAAACGACCAGGAATAAAGGGACGAACGCGCGTCATCTCCGTGCCTCCAAACAGTTGATCTATTGAGCTATCGATCGAACTCGCGAGACGTCCTCGTCCGACACACGCTGCAATACGATTTACATGACGGCTTCATACGTGCCACGGTGACGTGGTTGATGATCGATGACGACGCGAGTCACGGAGTACTCACGTGGTCGACTTTCCCTCGTTCCACCGCACGCGTGTATTTACGATTAAGTTCACTCGGACTGTCGGCGAAACGGCGCGGAGTTTTCCAAGGGCTGGTAAACGGCGACCGCGGTCGATCGCTTATATAGCAGGTAGTACCATGACACTCGGCAGCCGCCGACATTCAGAGTGAACTATGTGCAGGCACGGACTCCTTGACCTCTTAAAGTCAAGCGACGCGACACGAGAAGTATACCACGCGAGAAGTATGTGTAAACCGCTCTCGACGACGCGGCCGTGGGTAAGGCTCGCGAGCGACGGTATAACTCGAGGGGCTTAGCGATCAAAACCTTTTGCGATTTCGAGAGGCTCCGTTGTTCGGCTCGAAAAATACCATCGAATCCGTGGCCTTGTACGCGCTTCATCTCGTTGCTCGTTGTTCATCTGTCAAGACGCAACGACAAGCGCGTTGTAGTTTCCAACAAGCGGGATCGCTATAGAAACTTTAAAGTGCAGGAAGCAGCAGATTGCGAGCCGCCGAGAAGTCTCTCCGTCTCGCCATCCATCACACGAAAACGCTCTCTCTGCAGGCGTTTTCCGCTATTGGCTACCAATAATAAAGAGTGCACCGGATATTATCTACTTATCTGTAATCTCAGCAAGTCACCCTAGGATAGCGGAAACGCAAACCCGCGCGTTTAGTTTTAGCAGCCTAGTGCATCGATATATGAATCTACGAGGCTGCTGTCTTTTTTATTGTGCAGAACTCCAGGCTTCGGGGGTCGCGTGATTCTAAACGTCTCAAAAATAAGCACAATTGCCTGTATTCAAAAGGATGCTTTTGAATGCACACCACACGAGTGTTAATTGATAAAAGTGTGATCGAACGTGAAGTTTGAAAAAAGATGTCTCACACGAATTTTCGCTGGCGCTGCGGTAGAAGTTGAGCCGGCGTTCCGAAATAGCCTTAGATGCAATCGCAGTGATCGAAGCGTCGTACAAATCGACGAGATAGGAGAAGATAAATCGAGAGGACGGAATTGGCAACGCGATATATCGCGTAATCCCTAACGCTGCTCCAAAATCCTGCTGGTTGGTCGATCGATAACAGCGTGGCGAATATTGATCGGCGACAATCGAGCGCATCGAGGTGATCTAGCGATCTAGCATGAGGCCGGCGAAAGTAGTACAGGATCGAAAGGGATGATCGAGCAAAGGTCCCAATGACATCTCGGCGGGGCGGGAGCGAGGGGAATAAAAGTCCTCCCAGCCCTCCGAGCAGCGGTTCGGAGGACAATGGCTTCACGAACCGGCCTCGAGTGGCCGGGCTCTACGTGAAGAACTTGAGCAGAGAGGAGTTAGATGAGTTGGCCAAGGAGGGAATTTATGGGCCCACCGGGAATCCGAACGACCGGCCCAGAGACGGCGGAAGCCAAAGGAGTCTTGATATTCCGGCGAGCAGCAGGGACAGTCAGGATCATCTCAGAAGAGCGACTTCCAGAACGCCTCAGCCATCCCGAAGATCCGGCGTCGCGGCCCGACATCGAGAACCCGACGGCAGATTATCGGAGAGTTTAACACGGAAGGATCATCATGGCTCGCTCCCGATCGAAAGAAGTTGGCCGAAACGAATGGAGGATCGTCCCGGGCAGGCCTCGCCGGAGAGGTCCGTTCGAGGATCCTCCGAGTTTCCTACGGGCTGGAAAGAACCGTTCGTACGGTCCAGCGCTGACGCATCGCCCAGAGGAAGTGCAATCGACGTGCGGATCACGGGCGAAGATCCCAGGCTAGCGGCTGGGCCGCGCCGTTTCGGGGAAGCCACGAGACGCCCTGACGCACCCTCGTCACCCCGCATCACCTCGTCGACGGAAGGTCTCAGCGAGGATCGGCGGCAATCGCCGCCACCGTACGCGGATCCAAGTCCGCCTAAGTATACCGAGTACGAGGAACCGAGTTCGCGGACGTCAAAAATTTGTCCCATGGCGGAGACGAGAGTCTATCAAGCTGACGATAAGGAACGTCCGAGCTCACCGTTGTTGGAAGGGGACAAGGAGTATCCGCAGGCGATCGCCGAGTCGTCGGACTCGCGCGCCGACACTGACAAGGCGGACGGAATTACGAGTCCGTCGGGGACGGAAAAAATGACCTCACCGGAGTCGAAGAAGAGCGAATCCCCGCCAATGAAGAGGATCGGTTCCCGGACGCAGGATAGTACGAGGCTGCGACCACCGTTGGCCGGAACCGTCGGCACCTCCGCCGACTCCGGCACTGGCGATTCCGGAAGCGCGGAGATTCAGGCGGATGTCGTGACGCCGCAGGCAGCGTCGGGCGACGTTCTGGACGCCAGGGAGTCCAAGATCGAGGGTAAATCGTTCGGCGGTGCGAGGACCCCCAGCAACAAGAGTGGCAAGCAAACGGTTAAGCCGTTCACGAAGGAAAGCAGGTTGGAAAACAAGACTGTGCAATTAGTACGCGAATATGGTTTTCAACCGAAGAGGAAGATGTCGGTGGAGGATGGCGCGGTACTGCCAAACAAATTCGAACCGTTCCCGAACGATCTCTACGGCAGGCCGTTGGAAGAGATCGACAATTTCATTTACGACGAGGTAAGTTCAAATTTAACATAAAATTGTTTTAAATTTTTTATTCATAAAATTATTATTTTACACAAGGTAATGGAATATTTTAAAAATTCGATTTTTAGCAAATCTAAATATAAGTTGTAAAATGTATTTAAAAACTCAAAAGTTTTGTTAAAATATTTTTTATACATTTTACTATTTTGACGATTTTTGCTTAAAATCAAATTAAATATTAGCTTTGAGGGATATTTTATTCCTTTAACATTAAAGTGAATAATAATTTTTTTAAAAATACTCATAAATTTTTGCGTCTTATAACATATTTTAAAACAATCAAATTCGTTTTAAACAATCGTGGCATATCCGCTGTGAGTTATTTAATATTAATTCTTTTAGACTTTAGCAAAAATGTTTACACATTGAGCTCCAGCGAAACCAGAGCGCGACTTCAGTTAGGTATAACCATATTGCCAGCTTATCATAGCCATATCTTAAATTCACAAAGCCTCGGAGGGAAATGTTAAAGGACCACGCGACCAGGGGATCGTTATAACACGATGGCGCGATGCAATTTCAACGATCGCGTATTTCCAGTTTATATCGCCGAGTGTTGCCAGGAGGTCGAGAACGAATATCGGGCAAACGTGTGCGATTTTCGTTTCAGTAAATAAATTTCTCTGACCCGTAAAACGGGTGGGACAAAGGTGGCGGGAAAACGGTAGGTGACAGTAAAAAAAAGGAATACGAAAGAAGGGAGAGAATCTGCCGGGGATGTGTATGTATATACACGTGTGTGCGCAGAGCAGACGAAAGGGACTTAAAACAGAGGTGGCGAGAAGAGTTGCGAGTGAGACAAGAGTTCAAAAGTAGGGGATGAATGGTGAGAGATCTCGATGGTGAAATAAAAAAGTGGCGGAGAGAAAGAGAGAGGGGAGGGGGGGATCGTGTCGGAAAGAAGATATGAAGTAAGAGAGAAAACGAGAAAGAGAAACAAAGAGAAAACTCGGCGCGCGCGCGCGCGGGCAGGACGACGGAAAAGATTAGGCGAATTCGCGCGCGCGTGTATCCGTGCGCGCTGCACATCTATTTATATTAAAAATCGATCGAACCACGACTATTCGTGACCTGTTCTCAAGTAAGGAGCCCCCCTGTCGGATCTGCGGGAGATTATGTAGGTCACAACATGTCGGATTCCTTTATGTAATTGCGTTCCCGCTTCTAATTTCCTATCATTGCTATGACGCTTATTTATTGTGAAAAAAAGAATTTGGATCTATACAGTGTGTAGAACGTTCGGAATTCTGTCCGAACGACTTCCGGAGAAAGAGCTTTCGAGGATATTTTACATTCAGACTTTTCACCAGGCGCCAGTCGGCGAGAGCCTCACATTATTAAGATATTAGACACGGAATGTGAACGTTTAATGTGTCGGTATGCAATCTTTTGCATCAATTACATCTTAATTTCTCGATCAAGCTCAATTAAATAATAAAGATAACACGTGTACGTGTTACACTTTAATATTAATAACAAGTAATCTCTAAAAAGAGAAACCCGCATAAAGAGAATGGTACTTACCTCTCGTGCAATGTCCGTATTCGAGAATCCTTCGTCCTGTGTGCCGTTCTGGAATCCTGTAGTGACCTGAAACAAAGAGAATTGTTAGATGAAAATTACAGTTCCGCGTTTTCACGCAGAATTTAGTATAATGGACGACGCAATTTGCAAGTTCGTAGCTTAAAGGTTAAAAGATATATACGTCTTTTGGAGAAAAAGAATCTGGTTAATCGTATTTTTCGATTTATTCTTTTAAAATTCTTCAGCGAAGCGAGAATTACGGGAAAACAGGAAGAGAAACAAACCGTTATATTTTTCATCGCGATGTGAGCTGGAAAAGAGGAAACTTTTGCAATTTGTCTATCGAAATAACGTAAAAATCGTGTTAATGCAACTTCCATTACACGCCTGATCGTAAATTGTAATGGAGTGTACGCGCGCGAGCGTGCTAAATTTTATTTATGATGCTGAAGTAGCGGGTCAATAGCAGCGTCAACGTAGCCAGAAAGAAAAACCTCAAACTTCGTTAATCTCGTTAAACTACTCCCTTCATGTAAAGCGATATGAATATATACTATTAAATGTACGTTTTCTTTTCATTTTTCTTCCATAAAAATATTATGTCGATAGCGTGTTTTAATTTTCTCAACTGAAAATTAATTTTTTTAAGAAGAGTACTCTAAAGTTCTTTTCCTCCAGGTGATACAAATTCCTGTAGGAATACAATCAAGCAATGCTTGACCGGAAAGTTGATCCATTTTCCGTTTTTGTTTTATTATTCGTTAATAAAAGGAAACAGAACAAAATTTTACACAGAAAATTTATTTCTATTGACGAGATTTATCGATTAAAATACTTATCAATTGCTAAAAGAATTAAACAGAATGAATACAAATTCTCTTGTAAGGCCTTTCTAAAACGAGTGATACAATTTACATTCTTTGAATAAAATGGTTGAAAGAGACGTGTCATGAAATTAATATTTTAATTAATAAATAATGTTTCAATTTCCTTTTCTCTGTACAAGGCTATTGCGTATCGAACAAAGTTCTTTGAGAAAATTATAAAAATTTTTTTTATTAGAACACACGATAACTTCTCCGCGGAGAGATTCAATTACAAAGACAGTTGTTAAAAGATTTTCTCTTACAAACAGATAACATAGAGCATTGCAACATATAAGAATTACGTTAACATAATTTCAATAATATTATATGTATTTTACCGCTCGTAAATCATCTCGTAACGAATACGTTTGTACGCGTTTATCCACAATACTCTCGAGTTCAATACCGACCGTCAGCGTGGCTGGAGAAGAAAAACCTTGAAGCTTCAGTAAGCTCGTTAGGTTCTTTATGCAGGAGAGCAATGAATCTTTCTTGAACGACTGGCGAGTTGTTATTGCCCTCCTCTCACGCTCGCTTTTTCAAAATGAAAAGGAGCGAGCGTCGTCATATTTCTTTCGCGCTATCCCTGTCGCAGCCAGGGCAAAAACTCGCCTGGTCCACCGGGCGAGTTAATGTATCTTTAATATCGCGAAGCGCGCGCGCGAGAGAACGCGGAGAACGTTCGGCAAGAATGGAGAAAGCATTATTTATCGGATGCAACGCTTCGCTACCCTTAACGAGATATTGCGCCTTTCGGCATCGCAATCCTCGCGGCGAGGAAAATCCTATAGGTTTTCCTTTTTCCGGATCATCATTATCAGATTCCACCCCGACCGCTTCTTTATGATACGAGTATGCTAAACTAGTTTGTGGTAATTATGTTAATATCTTCGTCAGTATTTTCCGCTGTGATAACCGTTATATAGCGTTAAAACGCAAAAAAACGCACCTTACAGTTTTCACAATTGTGGAGAGATAATGTTGTTTTGCTGTTTTGTTGAGAACTGACGTTTTTCTCCGGAATTCGAATGTCTCTGTATTATTCATTACAGTTTGATTAATTATTCATTTTATTTACTTGCGATATTTGCAGTGATAGATTCTTGGACCACTGGACGAAATTCTCGGATGTTCTAAATAAATGTGCATTTCAAGTATTGACCGAGACGAATTTAAAATGGTTTAAATTACGAAAGAGAGAAACTTACACAGATTATCCAAGAAAAATAATCACAAAATTCTTATTCTTAAAGTGAGAGTAAGATAACTTGGGGTGGCATAAAATTAACCGCTTTCTAAAACCTCCACGACGTTTCAATTACGGTGCGTCTCTCCGAGGTAGGTAAAATTTTTCCACCTAAATATGGATGAGGATCTATTAATGCAATTGTCGCGGATCGTCGTCTCATGAAGAGAGAGAGAGAGAGAGAGAGAGAGAGAGAGAGAGAGAGAGAGAGGCGAGTTATTCTTCGTAAAGCCAAGCTTTCAATATCTCGTCTGAGCGCTTCGTAGGTGGATCACGTACACGATACTCGATCCATGACATTGTCATCGTCCGTCTACTGTGTAGGTAAGCAAATTGACAATTCGGCAAGAAAGAAATACGGAGGAGCGGGAGAGCAGATAAGAATATCGCCTCTTTCTGGAATCCAAGAACTCTACGTTTCAAAACAAACATGTAACCTACATTGTTACGCAGTCGGTTTCGTCTTATTATTAAATTATATGCGATATATATATATATATATTTAATATTTATTATATTCGCAAATTATATTTTTATATAAATTTTGGATTAACAAATCAAAATTAAAAATTTTATTTTTCTTATCTTTCATTTAGTAACGAAATGACAATTTTTAGAAAACCATTATTTCTATCTGTATATATTAATCGCTGTTATATAGTTAATTTTAATTATTATAAAGTTAATTTTAACAAACAATTAGTTAGCAGATTACTCACTTTCCAATTAGTTTCAGATAGACTTTGTTTAAATAAAGTATTATTTGGTGCTTATAGTTATGGAGACATTTAATGCCGCGACTTAAAAGCTGGTGTAAAACGAAGAAGTGATAAACGATAAAGTGACTTCGATTAAAAAGAAAAAATTAACTCGAAAATCGATTAGAATCCATAATAGTCACACTCGATAGTACACGATTTCTAGGTCAAGCTATATATCGCTGACAACTAAAAAGAGTGTGTTAAAATTATAAATGGTACTGATGAAGTCATGTAGCTTTTTTACTGTTCCTTTTTGAAAATTATCTCGCCCATTTCTTTTGGGCTTCATAACTTTAGAAATCGGAAATCTATTTCCACCGTCACCAATTCCGGTGCAACATAATTTTCATTAATTTCGTGCCGCTGGATTAATTATTTTCGCTTAATTATTCGACTCATCGCGTGATGAATAATTTCTATCCTAAAACAGAGCTCTCCGGCCAAATCCGATATATCCTTCAAATATAACACATCATGGCCAAAGAAGAAAAATAGAATATTGCAAAAATTTGAGAACAAAAATATGCATAGAAATAGCAATAGCTTTTTGCTTCTAACTCGATTTTTATTAATCCATTATTTAAATTGACCTTGCTAGATATAGAACAACCATTTTGCAATATTTTGAGAAAGAAGCATTTTAATATAATATATATAATAATTTATATAAATTAAAATTTTCTTTATAAAAGTTACTTTCTAGCAACGTTTTTACTTATCAAAATTTCTCAATTTTCAATGCTAAATTACCGCACGATTATATCTTAATTTCTATCAAAGTAAAGTCATGTGTCATGTAGAATTTTACTAAAAATCAAGAGAGATTTTGTTATTGCCATTATAAATATTGCCATTTATAAATTTATTACTTTTAGTTTATACAATGTCAGGCGTGATCTTTTCCGCTAATTGAAAAATCTAAATCTACATTTATCTCAAAAATTAAGATGTTTCTTTTATAAAAACGTGATTTTTTGTTTGTATATCAACACCGTTCATCGATCTCACGTGTTAGTGACCGTGGAGTTCCAAGCGAGGTACACCCGCGACGCAGAGCTGCGTAAAATATCGATGATAAGTAAAACATCAAGGCCATTCAAATCTACGAAAGCTACAGAAACCCCGTCGCCCGTTTGCCCCGTTGCTACATTTAATTTCCACGAGACACGTGATCACGCGAGCCCCTTGGAGTGAACCTCACCTAAAGCGACAGCGAAATTCGTACAAGTCCCATGACGGCATAGGTATTGTTGCCGAGGAAAAGTGGTTTGGTCATTTTACCTGTCCTCTTCCCTCACGTCCCTTCTCAAAAACGTGGCATATGAAAGGGAAATATACCGATCCTGACGAACGATAAGAAAACTCGAAGTCGTTCGTTAACCGAAGCGTTCGCTGATAGAGACTGAAAAGAATTTATCAAGTAGCCGAAAGAAAATTCCAAGTTCCTTGACGTCATATTCTTATACAGATAATTAGTTTATTAGCAATTTATTTGAGTTAACACAATCTATAATTATTTATAATTAAATAATAAATAATACATGATTCTATATTTATGATAAAAAAATGACTGAATAAACTAATTTTCAGAGCAACCATAAACTATTTCATATTTGAAGTTCTATTCTTCTCTCTCTTTCAATAGTTATGCATTCCAAAGTCGAGACGTTAATTAAATTTTTCGGAGTGATCCATAATTAAGAATGAAGCAAAAATTGGGATATATGTCACTGTATTTATCTCACTTAATTTCTCAATCGATAATGCACGTGAATAAGTTTGGAATGACTTTACAACTACTAATTTTACATACGCTACAACAGAAAGTATCATATTTATTTCACTGTGTAATAATTTCCCGGGGAAAATCAATAGAATTTTATGGCATGCTAAAGAGAAACGATAGGAATCTCTTTAATCTGGTTGAACCACGATAAAGTTAAACACGCTTCGGGTAATTTCTTTCTCCAGCGATAAACTATCGTTCATCATATTTCCGTTAATGTTAGATTCCAACCGCTTCAGCCGTATTTATCTCTGTCACAGATATTCTTTTCTTAGGATACAGTCGCGATCTATTCTCCAGACGTAACAATCCGCGGAATGAATATCGTCGGGTCGGACTCGGACAATTAAAGTAGGCCGCATTTCCGTTTAAATTAAAATTAATCGGCCGCAGTATGAACTTTGTTTCACATTGCGGTTAACTGTTCATGACACCTGACATTTGTGTGAGACTCGCCGTGTATAAGTGAGCGCCAAATATCCATTGCCTTGGAAAAAAAAGATTATTTTATTCTTTGAACACCATATTATTACATCGACCGATAACGTCATATTGTAACCGATTAAATCTAAGGCATTTTATGATTTATATATATATATATATATATACTTATATAAGGACATTCTTCATTATATTATACAAAATTTATTTTTTACTATATATCATAAATTATAGCTTAAAAATAATATGTAAAAATTAGTTATATTATTTTTTGGGCCATGCTCGCATATAGCACAATACTATTACCATTTTAATAACAAATTCTCCACGACAAAATTGGAGTTAATTCTTCTTTCAATAATTCTTATTAATTCTCTCTTCTTCTCTTAATAATTCTTTAGCGAGAATTTTCAGAGCGAATTTTAAATTATAAAAAATATACATATTTAACAGTGCAAACCAATAGGTACTCAAATTAAATTTCAAAAAGGCCGTGTCAGTTAATTTGGAACGTGAACTCTTCTTTGACAGAAAGAGAGCAATATTCGGGTTCTTACTGCTAAAAATGTTTAATACTAAAAATTGAACTGAAAAGAATCATATAAACTCTAAATTCGTCAATGTGCCGAGAAAAAGGGGGCAAGTCTATATATGTATAACTGCGCAAAATGAATTACAGCGGCGATATATAGATTCGTACTATTATTTCATAATTTATATTAAGATCGCGTTACGTTTTCCAGAAATCGATGGTACTCCCGAAGACATTTTAAGCTGTGTTTTAGCGCAGTGACACAGCCATAAAGAAGTTCGACATTCTCGCTGCAAAATGCGTCACCGATGATGCACAGAATTAGTAGCGGAATTTATCACTAGCGCGGCATCTGCACACGCGATACAAACTATCGATAACTTATCCGCATGCTACAACGGCAAAGTGTGTCATAGGAATATGCGGTTAACATGATAAAACGAAGTTGTAATTTCGTGGCATTTCCCAAGTACGCGAACATCGCATGAATGGCACTTCTCATAATTTTTATCGATGTAAAATCGGTCTAAAAATACTTATTTATCAGTAACCTAATTTCTAAAATTTTTGTTTTAAGTAAGTACATAACATTAGCGAGATTAAAAAAGAAGTGTTTCTTTCCGCTCCCCATGTTTCTATCTCATTTCTGTTATAAGAAAGAAAATCATAAAATTTGCTTGTTCAATTATAATACAATTCGAAAATTTGTTCATGCATATAGTAACATGTATATAGAATACTCGTTAAAGACCAGACTATTCATATATATATACATATATATATATATATATATATATATATATATATAAATGTGAGAGATAAATGTGAGTATATAAAAGTGAGTCTAGCGGAGTAGTATCTCTTGTCATGGTAAAGCAGTAGTAATGATGAATCTTATCCTTCATAAAAATATTGTGCGCTCGCGAAACGTGTTTCTAAACTCGGCGTTCTTTACGAGACAAGGGAAGAAAAGTTTCTTCGATTTGCTATTATTAATTTTATGAGCAACACGCATATACCTGTTTGCTAAGTTCCTTCAAGTTGACAACTGCAAAAGAGATATAATGTAGAATAAAAGCCATATAATCTCTTAACTGTCTACAGTATAATTTAGATTCATACATCCGTGTTCTCTATGTACATATGCGGTAATAGTTACGGCAAAGTTCATTAAAAAATTAAATAGAGACGAAACTTTTGTCCTGCACTTTCGCTTTTAGATGACGTGTTAATATAACAAGTCAGACGCCTTTAAATTTTCAATCGCCTGCAATTTAGAAGGGTTAACATAATTTCGTATTGTAAATGTCACATTTCTATCACTATACTATTTCTGAGAAAATTTTTTATATAAATGAATTTAAAAGATATTAAAAATATATATAAAAAACGTATTTTTTAAATCAATATTTAACACTGCATACAGCATTTTCCCGTATTTCTTGAATTTAAAATCATGTACCTATTAAAATATGAGAATTATAAATACTTAATGAAATAAATAATAAATCATAAACGTATATAAAATTTTATTCATTCTAAAAAAAATTTAATATATTTTTTTAAACAAATGTTCGAGATTTCTTACAAAAATTTTCCTAATTAAGAGATATAACTCATATTCCGAAATGGTTAATATTTACACGATTTATTTTGTCTGAAATAAATTTATGCGAGATCAGTTAAAACGTGAATATTTAAGACAGGTTAGTCAAAAAAAAAAAAAAGAAAAAATAAGGACAGCAGTAGAAGCATACGGAAAAGTATGGACTCCTTTCCTTTCTCCGCGAAAAGTAAAAAGGGGAGGAATACGGCAAGAACAGAAACTTCCATTCGTTCTTTTGTTCTTTTCTTTCTTCTCTCTCTCTCTCCGCCTGTTTTCCTCTCTTCGGAACGTATAATTCACCGCGTCGACGCGATAACAAAGATGCTGTAAGGAATAGTCCTCGCGTAAAATGGCGTTTAAAATATTGCCGTAAACTCCGAAAATCGAATTATTCGACCGCTCGCACAATCTATTATTTCTTCTCCTCGTAATCTTCATTATCCCAGTGCAAAACAACGTGGAAAGAATTAACGGTCGAAAGTCATTCGCAAAATATAGAAACTAATGTGATTAACAATAAATTTAATTTCGTTAGACTTGATGTTTTGAACAAGCGAATATCTCGAGAAAAATAAGTGATTGTAGGGCATATCCTCCATATTTGAGATCAGATAGAAATTACTTACGATAATTAAGATTATCAAATTAATCGCATTTATATTGTATCACGTTTGTGATTTGTTGTGCATTAATTAAGTTGTCCGGGAAATCGAGAATTGCAGAGTTAAATTACATGATTAATAGTTACCGTAAATAATAATATCAGTGAACGTCAATGAGCGGAAGAAACGTCGATCGTTTTTGAGTGGTATTAATCATCGCGTGGACAGTTGTATCCATCAGATTACGTAAATCTGTCAATTATGTTAAACGAATAAATTGTCAGCTGCAGGACATTTAAAGTTATCATCACAGTCAACTATAACTCCCGATTTATACACTAGTAATTAATATAATAAAACGCGATAACACAATAATGTGCAGATTAAATAATTTAAGAATGTTTCAGCTGTACAATCTTAGCTAGAGGTTATCAAAATTTAAAACGACAAAAAATTTTGGTCGTAAATACGCTATAAAAATACACATTAAAACTAACAAAACAAAGCAACAAATAATTTGGTTTATAATGCTACACAACAAAATAATCATATTGCAGTTTCAAGTGAATAACTTTTACACGAGTAAGTGGATCCAAATAAACTTTTGCATGAATATTTATTAAAATTTTATTATATGTAAAAAATTTAGTATATGTAAAAATACTCTCATAAAATACATAAATACATAAATCACAAAAAAAGGGAAAGAGAAATAAATAAAATATTGTATCAATATTCTTATGTGAAGATGCATTACTTCCATTTATTATCGATAAATCAATAAAAAAAATTAATATATTAGCACATATCTTAAAAATATAATGTAGAACTTTGTTTTCAATTTTTAGATTTTTAAGAAAGTTTTTTTTTTATATCATGAACAATTTAAAAAGATTTGTAAAAATAGATTAATTTTCGAAATTTAGGAAAAGAAATAAATGGAATTCGTCGTCAATCATACTAACAATGAAGTACATTTCTTGTCAATAAAATTGAGAATTACCGTTATTGTGGGCAGTATATCTTCGATTATAGCTGCTCAAGCAAAAGACGGCATACGAAACGTTTCAATATTGGCATCGCGATCCTCGTACCGGCCAAATGTTATGGTTCCAAACAAAATCAGTAGCAACACAAATATTGAACAGGCGCCGGCCGAGCACGGGTTGCGTCAGAAATTTATCGCGATGTAGCTCTTGCGAGGGAAAACACGGATAAGAGTAGTAAGAAAGGGGGAAAATGAGAGAACTTGTACTGTATCCGCATCGAAGTGGGCGATGACAAAAATTCGTTGCGAATGAGACGCAATATATACCAACTGGTGTAAGAGCGACAAAAAATAAAATTCTCGCTATCTTTTGACGTGGTATTATAAATATCTTAACATTATGAATACGTAAAATTATGCGAGTCAGTATTTAGCTCGCCTTCAAAATCCAAGCTTTCCTCACCTCTGGCCTTTTGCAACTTTTCCCTCCAGTTTTTTTCCCCTTTTCACGTACTACCGACCGACTTCCGTTGCTTCTTGTGAACGTTAATTGTAAATTCATCATGGATGAGAAAAGGAAGCGAGGAATATAAAGATACCTAAAATTCTCGACTTTTAAGCAATTCTAATTTCTTTACTTGACCAAAGAATATTTTTATGCTAGCGCATTTTATAAAATTCCTAAATACTCATTTATATAGTTATCCTAATCATTTCATAATTAATACAATAATTTCCATTAAATATTATCGAAAGGAAGATTTCAAAACGCCTTCTTTTCTTTATAAAATCCTTTCTAAATATAAAATAAAATTATTTATATAAGACGATGAACAATATACACACAAACAGTTTAGAATACACATGATTTTTGCCGCTTTGCATTTACCATTATGCCCCCATTAAATCCGCGAACTGCAGACTGCTTCTTTACGCAGCAGTAGTAATAGCCTCTCATTATTCAGCCATTAGACTGTCGGCATGTCGGAAGTAAATCGCGAAATACGAGGGAAGCTGGCAATACGGCTTCATGGTCATAATTTCTTTATGTTTTTGATTATTGCCCCTGTTATTGCTTCGTAAATGGTAAAGAATCTCGCGATTTGAACACGACACTTGAATGCGTTTCTTAAGAGAGAAGTGGAATAGCATACGGTCTCGATACTTTATTTTATGGAACGTCATTTAGATACGATCATGAATGCATTTTCGAGCTTTTTCGTTATAAAATTCCTCGTATTTTTATGTAAATGTAACACAATACAGGCCGGATAGAAACGAGTTATATAAGTAACTCGTCATTCAAATATATATGTATTTATTTCTGTCTTTATTTACGATATTCTGTTTTATAAAAAATATAGATCTAACGGAAAATCTAATGGAATAAAAATATTCTACAAATGAAAATTAATATGTCTTAGTAGAAGCATATCACGAAACAATAAAATAAAATAAAGGAGCGCGAGAGAAATAAATTCAATCATTTCTATTTCAGTCACAGTCAAAATAATTACATTCAATAGATATCGAATTATACGAATAAAAATTATTATAATTTGCTTACAATGCAAAATAAATTTATTAATATTTTTGCAGAGCAATTTAGAGTGGACGCGTTCTGAAGTGTGTACTGCTTACAAGTTTATCGAGACACTGCTAGTCGGATGTTAATATGCATAGCACTGCCGTTCAATATATGTATAGCGGCGCACAATGCATTATCTCGTGGCATCGTTAGTGCTACGTTGTTGCCTGTAATCAGGCCATCGCAAACGTAACGGACATCAGCGTCACATTAACCGATCGACGGACATCACCGATCCGTAATTGATTTTCGAGAAGAAATTTATTATTTCTTGCACGAGAGTAATGGACGAAAAAAAAACGCAAAACGTTCTCCGCGCTTCGTGTTTCGGATGTGCGCGCGATTCCCAATAAAAGGTTCGACATGTCCGCGCAAATAAAAAAGTCGAGATGGCCATGAAAGCTCGTTCCAGTTCTCTCTGACGCGGTTCGCCGATGAAATTAACTTCAATCAACGATGATTGCACGCACAAGCACCGTTAGTTATTTTCTAACGCACACGGTCATTGGCAATTTAACTCAGGGGTCTCACGAAGCAACAATAATAATTCGTTTAACGCAGATACATCTCTCACCGCGCGAAACTTCGTAAAATTTGAAAACTATATAACTGAAAATAAAAGAAAAACACATTTATGAATTCAAGACACGATCAATTAAATTGTCTAGCTTTCCACTGTTTTATTTAAATTTTAATAAACTTGATATATGCTCGATTAACTTCAGAAATAGGAAAAGACATTCTCTATGTATTATGCAGAATTAACAGCTAAAATCGTAACAAACAAAAAATTTTTAAAAAGGAAATTTAAACTAAAAATTGCAACAAAATGACTATGTAGAAGTATAAGTATGTAATATAAATTTAAATGAGAGAAAAGGAATATAAATACAAAAATACAAAAATACCTGCATTAATTCTGTAAATATAAATTGCGTTATATATGCATATATATTTTTGCAGTTTATAGACAAATAAAAAAAACATGAAAAACAAGACAAACTAAATACATGAAGAATTTACGCGTTAAATTAAATCTTAAAATAAAACTTTTTCTTTCACTTTTTATTTGACTTCGGATACGAATTAGAAACGAAATGCTGAGATGAGTTTCTGCAGATATTCATGGATACAGTTTTTAGGCTCGCGATTGAATTGCATCGAAAGGTTCCGCGATCGCGGCCGAAACGATATTCCGTTTTGAGTTTGCAGATAGGCGAATCGCGATGCCAGATAGAGCGAAATCGCATTGGCGAAGGAAGCGCGGCAAGAGGCTTGTTATCGTTTCCCTTGCCGCGCTATACGAATCTCACACGGGCTGCAGCGAATACAACTGACAGGCACTGCATAGCGGCAACCAACTTTGATTGCAGCTTATTTGAATTGATGAATGGCGCGGCTACGCGGCTCACTGGTCTGATTAAATTGCGTCAACCACGGAAGCGTACTTTATGACGCTAGTTGCGATTGATAATATAACGTATCTAGCAAATAGGGCGCATAATTTAGACCGAGCAGTTCAATCGAAATAGATGACGGTACTACAGTAATTTTGCCGGAAATAAACTCTTGAGTAAATTGACGTAATTCAAGTAATCCATAGGGAAAGAGATTTAAAAACTATGTATGTATATAAAAACTGATCTATTTTACTTAAATTATTTCTTGTAATTGTTTCGCTCTTTTATTTTTAATCAGAAAAGAATATTCATTTGTATGTATAAAAATGTTTTTTATCTTTCCATACTTGATATAGATCACAATATAATTTTATACACATGAGAACATCAAGAATATTTCTTCTTTAATGATTAAAAAAGTTATATGTGTTTTGACTCATAAATTAAATAAATTTAAAAACAATTAACTATATTATTTTTAAAGCACATTATTTGTGTTGCGCGTTGTTACAATGGCAAAAAAGAATTTTTATTACGTAAAATAAGCCAACATTTCTCTCTAACCCAATTAGCTGTTTGCGTGCTATAACAAAACGTACAGTCTTTCTAAAATTTTTTTACAGAATTCTTAACCTACGGGCTTTTCTGTAAATATAAAAAGCAAATATATGAAACATTTTTATATTAGAAATTTTTGTTCTTTATCATTTAACTGTACATTATTATAACGAGAACCGTCGAAAAATAAATCACCATCTATTTCGCCACTCAGTTCATATAATCTGATCAAATAAAAGATATTACTAGACAAATATGATCTTTCCGCGTTACATTTACGTCGATAAAATATTTTTACGGCTGCACTTCCATTTAGATCCTTTCGAAAACAAGAGCTTTTCTCTCGCAGTGCGCTAATATAAAATGGGCAACCATTGGAATCGATAGAGACGGCTTTATATCTACCGGCGATCTTGCAGGCGTGTTCTAAATACGGATCAGCCTATTTTCTCCCATTTCGCTAGATTCGGAGATTATTTTCAATCGGGCCACGGCGATAAGACGATTTCCTTTTATCGAGCACCTATCGATCGTTTAACTTTATAGGTACGTGTATGCAATCGAATAACGATATTATGAGAGAGAGCAAATGTTTTATTCTACTGCAATAAAATGTCCCTTATCTCACGGCAGGACGATAAGACCTTCTCGTTATTCCACATCCTTCGCATCGTACAGCTCGTTCATGAGTCCGTAAACACAATCGCTACAGAATGGCCTTTTAGCAGTAAGCATCGAAAGACTTATTGCTAACACAACACGTCGCGCGCTTGTGTTATAGTTTTTCAATTTACTAGCGAGAGAGATTTATGCAGCTCTCGCAAGAGTGCCGAGTTTTATGCCGTCTTCCTACGGAGTTTATTATTTTTGTCCCATATTTTCTGTTTGAAATGCAAATGCCGGCAATGCCGGAAGAAAATAAAGCCTTCGATACAAGCCCGGTTCGCGTGTTACGACAGTCATACCGTCGTTCTACAGGGGTAAATTCTTTATAACAGAGGGGTTTTTACCAGAATAGCCAAAATAAGTCCTGCGCAATTTGCCAGTATATGGAAGTAGGGTTTGAGTTATATTTCCCCTGAGTATGTTAATCTCGATTCTTAGCCTGTGCCGGCTGGCATCTGAATCCGACTCACATCTGTTCCTGAAGATCTTTTATACGAATAAAGCAAAAAAAGTATTTCACAAAAAATGTCATATACTTTTGACATTAATAATTTTAATGAATTATTTAAACATGTTCCTAAGCAATCTCTGGTAAACTCTGACAGGATAAGTGTAAAAATTTATTACACAATCAGTGTACGCGTATACCTCGCCACGTATGTACGTGACGCGGTCGCAATAACGCCGCACGGACTCCGGAACGCACGTCAAACGTCGCACAATCGAAGGCCGCGACGACGATCAACGAGAGAGATGGCACCTCGCTGATTTAATTAAATCATTATTTATAGTACGGCGGAACGCGGGCGCGCGGAAATGCCGGCGCGGCGCGGAATTTCTATTACGAAGCCGGTGATGGCACACACCACGTAAAGCGCCGCGCGATACGATTCCGACGGTGCATAACGCAGTCTCGCGGTGTTACATTGTAGCCTCGCACGGCACATAGGCCGAATGCAAACAGCCGTTGTGAAGTCTGGTGTGAAAGGAACGCTGACGAGGTCTATTGGAAATCTCCTCACAATGGGATAACGGGGGATCCGTTTCGCGCCGTACGCCACGCCGCGCGCGCCGTACACGGCGGAGCGTTATAACGATATATCCGCCGCCGCGCCAGGATATACCCGGCAAAAGAGCGGCCGAGACAGCGCGAGAGAGACACGGCGAAAGGCGTTTGAAGGAGGTGTTGTTGCTTTCGGACGAGAGAATCGAGATTGCACGCGACCGAGATAACTCCGTGGCGCAAAACCGGAAGGATCCCGGGATCCTCCAAGAAAGAAAAACTAATTGGCAAGAAAGACACGAATCCTTCTATTTTTCTTTCGAACGTCCCTTTTCGAGGTAACGAAGTACCCAACATTTGTTAAATCTGTAATATCGTTGTCATAATTCCTTATAAACGATGAAAAATATTTGTTTCTTATATGCATAAAAGTTACAAAGAGTTTGTATTGTAGCGTATACGTTTGAAAAAGAGTTAATAAAAAAAAAATCGGAAATTCAGACATTACTTTAACTAAAATTTCGTTTCTAATTAACCATTCGCGCGCGCGCGCAGAGTAAGAGCTATTAGCTTCGAAATACAGGAAGGTAGAAATACAGATGCTAGGGCGCTGGAATATAATTTCAACATCCCCCGTCCAAACAGTTAGTTTGCACGTGGCTTGCGGCCGACGTCGCGTAACCAGAACTGGAAACCTCGGGTGCTACACCGTGGCAATCAAGGCGGTGGTAGATTTGTTATAAAGTTTCCGCTTTTGTATATTCGAGACAGCGTACTTTTGCATTCCGTACACGAGACGAAACTAATGTCGAATGTATTTGAAATAAGGGAGAAAACAAGTTTTCTACTTTTTGCCATCTATTTTTTGCAGAGTGCTGCTAAAATCGAATCGATCGCTCGCCTCTGCCGAAGTTTTCGAAACTTCGACTTCGATGAGACCGATACTTTATGTCGATCGATATGCGATAGCTATCAATTCCGGATTGATCATGATCGCAGTTGCGAGAACTTTTATTCTCTATTAAGTAGAGTCGCAAGATTTCTGCGCATGTAAGAACGTGATGGAACTCACGAAGAGGGAAAATAACATCGAATGCTCTGTCAGCAATACTTTGTGCTTTTGCACAAAGTTTATTTGTAATTCGTTATATGAGAAGACAACGTTTATTGAAATTCACGAATGGATGGACACAATTACGAGTCTGCATTTTACGCACACGAAATTGAATTTAATGTTTACTTCATATTCAGCTCGTGCTCATCGTGAAAATTAATGGAAACATGTAAAATCAATGTGTTTAAAAACAATTTCCCGTTGCACTAATGCTACACCGACAAAATTTCTCGCTATGAAATATAAACATTCATTTATATTTATTGACTTGTGTCAATTGATTTATCATTTTTCTACATCCATTCAAAAATATAAAAATGTTACGAGTTGAAATAGTATTTCGCGCACAAATGTAATTATCCATGATCAATTTTTTAATGGCTTCGACAAGCCGATGAATTCACCTATTGCTTGACTCGCAACGAGAGATACCTATTTGATATTTGTGTCGGAAGAATAAAGATGCGCGATCTTTAAATAAATTCATATCACACGGTTGCTTTTTCCGTATAACTTCTCCTTATAAAGAGAATTTTCGTCATTGTTATGAAAGACCAAGAAAAATAAGATAAGAATCCGAACGATCTCAAATGCGATTCTAAATGCGATCCCAATTATCTCATTTCCTGGATAGCACGAATATCGATATCCTGAATTATCACAGTGTGTTCAAGTCCGCGAATTTGCATAAAGCTTGATTTACACAAAGCTCTTTTACCAGCAACTAGTGTGCTGATCTCCTGGCAAACAGAAGTTAAAAAAAATATAATTCTGTAAATAATATATTTTTTAAAACACTAGCAGTTATAAAAATGTAAAAAATTATATATATTTTTCTAGTAGAAGACTAACACGCTAGTTGCTAAACATACGACATAAACTGAAAGTTCGCTCTTGAGATCGTGAGAGCAAGTTTATCTCATTGTCAGTCATAATTTCATAATTTGTGATTTATGAATGAACAATACACACAAATGTACGATTGACAACCTGCTTGCATCGTTCAGACTATTCAACTATATTATTTCATTGTCGAATCTCATATTCTTTTATTTAATTCGGGATATATGTGATAAAATTGGGGAATGATAATGGGGAGGATTAACAAAAGGTAAATCCAAGCGGGTTGCAAAGATATTTAATACATAGAATCCTCAAAACAATGACGCGACTTGGTGTGGCTTTCGGATGTAGTAACACGTCAGGATCTACTTACGAGAGTTACAACAATCGCTGGACAAGTTTCGGTTTGTTCGCGGTGAGTTTAGTAAGCTTTCACGATACACAGTTTCATAACATGCATATGATGCATGTAAATATAAGATAAATGGAGAGTCCAGAGAGGGAAAATATTTTGATATTTCTCTTTCTCTACTCTCTATCTTACAAAGCAAGTTTCTTTTGCAAAAAATTAAAAATTATACGTTTACAATTGTAGTTGACCATCTATTAAAAATACTAATAATTAATTTTTTTTATTAAGTTCTTAAAATTGATCATTTTTATTAATTCTAGTAATACGCAATTAATAATATTCTGTCTTTGATAAAACTTGTAATGCAAAAGTTATATTAAGATAACAAAAATTGTAAAAATAAAATTCTCGATTTGCAATATCACACAGTAAAAACCTTTTGTATTTAAAACCAATCCTTGTTAAAACTTTTGTATTGAATTTTTACGTACCCGAGTGTTAATTTAACATGATTCAATTGTGTTATTTGAATATTTTGTATTAAATTTATGTTAATATTAAACATTTTTCAATAATCAAGTATTGTATTTTTTGTGTTACTTTTTAACATATTCACCTCATCTGATTAATTTTGAGCATTATGACATACTATAAGCGCTATTATTGTGAATCGATCAAGTTAAATCTTCTGGCAAATTTGATAAATTAACAGCAACAAAAAAATTCCCATTGTCACGAATACGTAATTTATAGAGCTGTTAGCCTTCTAACTGCATCGGAAACACGTTATAGTAGCTTCCTAACTGAAGGCAAAAAACGCTTGATTCATTAATAAATGCGTGAACGTCGAAAGTTCCTGACCTGAGGTACTTTCGACGTAGTCGACAACATAATTTAACAGTTGTTAGCTTGCAGGAAAACCACGGTGCGCTACATGAATTAAGAATTTTAATTAACTAAACGGCTGATGAATAAACAATCGATAAGCCTAGACAAAAATTAAATTTTCATCAAGTAAAGTCGAGAGAGTGACTCTTTTACCTCTTATTAAAAATGCAAGAAAAAAGTGTTATTTGTGCATGGATATATCGCATAAGCCGCATTGAACCACAACAATATTTATGCAATTTTTATCATTTTGTCATGACACAAAGCAAGATGTGCCTCTATCAGCACCTACATGAAGCTACGCGCTTATTTGACGACGCCGATGGATATTTCCGCGACCTAAGCCATTTCACGTGTGCCACGCGGGGTTACACATGAACGTGGGGACGAGGATCTTCGATTTTCACCGGCACAGCATATGCTTTCGTGGCATTGATATACAAGCGTATTTACGGACGACTTTTATGCAGCATCTGTCCGAGTATGTATAATTTTCTTAGGTAAGATTCATGTTATGACCGATAATACATACCATCGTGTCGTACTACTGCGCAGTGGTAAAAGTAGACGCTCGCGTCGCCCACGCGCGTAGTAGTTAATACCGTCTTGTAATCAGACATACACGAGTCTGCATTACAGTTTGAAAGATTGAAACATTAATGGCTATAACTAGTGAGCATGAGCAACGAGCGTGACATGTGCTACATCGTCATTGTTATTGCACATTTCATTTAAGCAATTATATATTTTTTTTTTATTTTATTTATTGAGAAGTTTTAATGTCTGGAGCGTTATCAATTGTCATACTCGACTATCAAAAATAACAATTTCAACAACGCTTCGCTTAAATGTATGACTGTGCTAGCGATATAAAAAAATATATATTTTTGCAAATTATGTCAGAAAATTTTAGATGTGAATTTTGAGACTGAAAACGGAGCTCTAAATTGAATGCTATTTCTGAATTAAGGATCTTTTAAAATGAAAATGTCACTCGAGACGATCAATTTCCCAGTAAAACGAATTCAATTTTTTACTACGTTCGATAAAAAGCTTTCTTCACAATACAAGCCGGCAATATAAAGTCACTTCATTCTGTTCTATTAAAATGAATTCAATGGAGACAGTATATTATTATGCAAAAGTGTTTACAAAAATTTCGTAAAATCTATAATCCGTTACACACGCAACAAATCATATTCTCAACGAAATAAATATAATAGGAATTATTAAATATTAGAAATTGAAAATTACGACGTATTATAAAAAATCTGTATTGACTTTCATAACATGTAGTGTTCAAAACCGACCATAATAATATTCATAAAACCAATATTTCGTATAGCTTTATTCTCTATTTTAAAATTTAATGTTGATCATTGTTAATTATCTTATATTCACGTAATAATTTAAAATCACGGACTTAATTCGTGAAATTTACGCATCCCGTATATTATTTGCATACCACGATTGATGTTCTGCTCTAGTCTTTTAACGAAATGAAATTCTTTTTCATTTTGCAAACGTGTACGAAGTGGAATTTCCAACGTCGAATACATCGTAACAATTACGGATATCATTTCCACGTTTACAGAATAAACTTACTCGAATTATTACCGCGTACCATTCCCGTATATACTTCCTATCTTCTCTCTTTTTGCGTGCGAGCCTGTGATGGCCCATGCTATTAATTAGCGTCAGGAGCGAACTCACGAGTATAGGTCAGCATTTTACCACGTGTGCGACGTACGAAAATGGAAAATCTAGGAAGAGAGCTTAAACAAAGCGCTCATTTTTTATCCTCGGCTACTTCCGTCCGACGCGTTTTTCTACTTTAGACACTAATGTCGTATACAGCACCCGGCACGATAATTACGCCTTGTTTTGTTGCGCGCTATTCGGAAATACGCGAGCATATTCAGGCTTTTTCACGTTCGTAGGACCAGTGTATGCCTACATAATGTTTTTGTAATTTCTAAAATACACGGAAAGTACGGTTTTTTTTGCTGAAGTATCTAAAAATTTAGTTAGATGCAAATCTGAAAATAAATTTGTTGGTCCATCAAAATAATTACAGTGTGTAAAACGTCCAAGCTGGTCGTTAGAATGTTAAAACTTTTTGCAGCATTACTCATCACTCTTGAATGTCCTGCACAATTATTTCAATAGTCTAACAAAATTATTCTCAGATCTTTATCTATACACATAGCTAAACTTTTAGATATTTCAGCAAAACCGTGCGTATAGCTCGAAAAACATCAAAATATTGATACGAGACAGTAAATTACTTCTGTTCATCAATTTATCTGTTAATATTTTCCAGGTTTATTAATTAATTAATAAACGTTGTGCATGATGACGGTCATTATAATCCAATATTTACAGTCTTGTGCAAATTAATGTGAACAAAAGGTAATTTTAAATTTATATACATTTATTACATCAAAAGGATTTACAGTATTTATTACAATTTTAGAACTTATTATTTAATATGCCCTCCAAAAATATTGTAATAAATACTATAAATTTTCTTTTTATGGAATAAATGTATATAAATGTAAAAAAAATTACCTCTTGTTCACATTAATTTGCACAAGAGACTGCATGAATATGTGCTCGTATATTAAATCACTCTGGTTTTGTTGAAACTCATTAAAACATATATATTTCTTTTAAATCTTCTTTTTTTTAAAGAATCTTAATAAACATGTCAACCAATGAGAAGATGAGATTAATATATGTCTTAAAAGTAAACGAAAGCAATTTTCTTTGCTTTTATTCATAATGTACCGACTTCGCGCGTTAAAACGTAAAACTTAATTTACCTTTGCTCTGCGGCACATTACTACGCCGGGTACATAAAAGTTTCCACGTTATTTACGACAAAATGAAAAGGAAGGATTTTTCATGCAAAGAGGCATTTTTTATCATCTTTGGAATTTTGAGTAGTCCCTCACGGGACAAAGCGTGGATAGAGCGAACAATAAAAAGAGTTATATTTTAAAACGTAAACGCTATTCCACCACATATATTTTACAATAAACGGTAAAATTGATTTCCGCGTTTCGAAATTTAATGGCGCGCGATATCTCTGCACAGGATATCATGAGCTGTGAGTAATAAGTTTCGAGTTAATATTGCGTGCGACAGAACTAGAAATAAAGTACATTCCGTCCGCTAATACATTTGCGGAGATTTAATTTCAACGTATAGTAATTTATGAGGGCAATTTTAGTAGAGGAGTGTATACTATACGAGTAATATTCCGCGTGAATATAAACTAGAGTCAATTAAAAACTCACATTAGAATGTAAAACAGCTATTTTCGAGATAATATTTTGTGCTCTCGAAACTCGAACCAACGTCGCCGCTTCGTGTCTTTGGGGACGAATTAAAAATACGCGTTTAACCGCGGGATATTTGTCTTTCCACCATCTTTCCAGCGATATTACGTCAGTATGTGTACATACGCCTCCGTTTCCGGTTAACGCGAATTATTTTTTAAAAATAATTCGCGAAATAACCGAAATCGTCAATCGCGCGATATGCGTTGCTTAAAAATTTATGCGATACGCGCCACCAACTTTTATCATATTGTGCACGTTGTGCGCGCGGAAGACGTTGCGGATATATCCGCATGTTATTTAGACGTCAAAGTGCGAGGCGAAGCAGAGAAGTGGCAGTTCGCCGGTGACGGTCGCGGGCGGTATCAAAGAATCGCATGTTACACTCGCATGAAGCGTGTCGGCGGCGCAACTTTTGACGCGTTTCTCCAATTATTGCATGCGTGTTGTTCGCCGACAACGCGCGGCATTCCAAGTCGTATTGTAAACTCGTCAACGAACAGCTGTCGATGAAGGAAAAAAAACAAATATCCCACTTACGCCCTGCAGCGTCTTTCGCAGGCGAGGAGTCGCTGTGGCGTTCAAGTGTCGCGTTTAATTTCACTTTCGGACGTGGCTTCCAGCGAACGAGCTGCACGCTCCTGAGAGAAGCCGCGGGGCTTTTCATCGCTTCTAATTAACCGAATGGCACTTACCGAATAACATCCCGAGTAACGTTGTCTCGTTGCTAATCGTCCCGTCGCCAATTCTACAGACGTCCGTTCCGTACGTGACTCCATCATCGTGCCAATGACTCGCCGTGTAATGCATTGATGCAAGCTGCAGATCTTCAACAGCCGTAATCCCTATAGCCAGAAGAATAATACCATTGTATATCGAAATCATAGTATATAATCCGCAGAGCAGATACGCCAAGAAAAACAGAACGCTACTGAATAATCGAATTTGTTCATAGGAATTTGGAATTGTCAGTCAAATGGTGAGAAAAAATGCACGCCGGATTTGTTCCGAACGCGTAAATTGTATATTGAATATTGTTTCTTAACACGTTCATTGTCATTCTGCAATTAACTTTATTTTTATGTAATAAGGCTTAAAGATATAAAAAAAGATGATAAAAAATAAAATAATTGTTTTCACTTTTCAATATAATAAAAAGTAAGGACGAAAATTCAGAATATTTTTTTAAATAGATTTAGTAGTATTTAGTAGAAAAATTAATTCAATTCTAAAAATATTTTTAAAAAATGTATTAAAATAAAGGGCACTGAAAAATAAAAATTGTCTCATTTCATCATCTTTTTTATATTTTTGGGTCGAAAACTTTTGAATTTACTATGTATGTGAGACTGTTATGTTATTTAATTTTATTATATATTTTCTTGTTTACGGAAATTGCTGTCATAAACAGAGAAAAATGACGCGTGGATTTTTTCCAAATAAGATACGGAACTCTGGATTACATGTAAAATATTTCTTTTTTTCCTAAGTACTTTTTTTCGAAGTAAACACGCGCGAGGCAGGTTAAGTTTTTTTGCCTCGTTCTTTTATCACGATGGTCGAGCCACACGCGGATATACACTTTCCGCGTAATCGTAACGCAATATCTCTTGAGCTGCACCATCGGCCTTCTCGCCGCGCGCGGTACGCGACGTTACGCGATTTATGTCGACAAACACAGAGCGCGGCAGAGATAGAAAAAAAAAAGATATATGAGTTAGTTGCATCACGGGAGCTGTTGCGGACACAAACATTTTTAACTGTTTCTGACAAAAAAAACCAACCGACGTTTGCGATCACGCTTTAACGCATCTTTTTGTACTCACTCGTCGATTATGTGTTTCTGTATTTAATCCGACTTTGGCTATGACTGGCCGGTCGTCACGAAGCCTCAAGGGGATGGAGTGCTTAAAAAAAGACAAGAAGAAGATAGAAAAATATATAAGATGGAGCGTCGAGGTTGGTTGACGAGACGCGGAAACGGCACGAAGCACTCGACGAATCGACGAGCGACGCTTTCTTTTATTGCGAGAAGTCGCTCCCGCTTCGGAAAGTTAAGAGAGGAGAGACCTAGCCTCTAACAATAAGCTCAGATCTATTGAATTTTGTCGCGAAAGAAGCAAAAGGGAAGCCCTCTTACCTACATTCGCAGTCACCCACGGTCCACGTCGGCGGAAGTCGGAAGGGTCGGAAGCACAGTCAACCGACGCGATTCGAAAGGTACACTCACCGCCAAGAACCCGCCCCAAATCGCGTATGAACGAAACGCGAACGACAACGATGCCGCGCCGCGCTGCACTGGCGATCTAAACGATCGATATATCGATTGGGATCGATATTTAACTTGTCCAATATTAATTCCAAATTATGCATTCCAAAGCTTTAGTCATTAATTCGACATAATTGGCGTTCTCGTCTATTGTTTTTCTTTTTGTTAATGGAGATAATTTAAAATTTCTTAATATAAGAAGGAAAACAATATAGGCGCGAACGTCAAGCCTTTGTCCAGAAATTTGGACAATATCAATTAAGCATCGAGTGCAAGTAATACATTGTTTCACTTCCTTTTAATTGCTTAATTTTACATAACATTATTTATTTTAAAGTTTGTGTCCTCTGTACTATCGGAGTAATTGAAAATATAGAAAAATGTTGAAAATTGGATCGAGCGGAAAGTTCGTTCCGTCTTTATATTTTTACTAATGCCATCTCTTAGACTTAGGCGGAAACGGAACGAACTTCCGTTCAATTCAATAGATACTCCGCGTCGCGCGCGAGCCGCGAAGAGGGGAATGAGAGAGACGCGAAGTAAACGGGGGGATGTGCGTACGTTTTACACACCAACACACCCGTGAGTCGTGCAAAATTTGAAGGTCAGTCAATCTCGGGCTCCTATTTACGTGGCACGTTGTCGAAAATCCGACATGTGATGTGCGATCGTCGAGATATCATGCGCGAATGCCGCGAACGAATCGCGAGTGAGCAACGGCGTAAAGAGTCGCGAGCGACATCGTTTCGGAGCTGGGATGGGACTTGAGACCTCCTTGAAACGGAGCATCGTTAGACGGTCTCATTCTTTGAGGTAAGTGCCCGCTCGCTCCTGCGAATTCCCATAACGTGATTTTTTCCATTAACCTGCGGATCTCGCGCGTTTCTTTCTCGCGAAACGAACTCTGAATCGCGGATACCACCATCAGAGAGTCTCGATTCTATCCGCGTTTCTATCTCGATCGAACGACGTCGTTACGCGAGTATCAATAACACCTTGACGCAGTCTTGTTTACCCATATTCATCGCATTTTTTCGCAAGAGCCCCATCACTCATTCATAGGTGACGACTGACGATTTTATTTATCCGGTTAACGTCAATCTTTATCAGTATAGATTAACTTTAATCTTTAACTTATCTTTTATCTTTTTCTAATTTTTAGAATATACTGGTAAAGATATAGACATTAACCGGATAAATAAAATCGTCGCCTACGAATTGTAAGAATTAGAAAAAGATAGAGCTAGTAAGTTAAACCGAGATTAAATTAAGTTAATCTTTATTAATTACATTGATAGAAATGGATATTCAGAAAACAGTATTTTAAGACATTAAAAAAAACAATAAAGTATTAAAATAAAATACACTAGATTTATTAATGTCGAAATCAGCCCGGCAGTCACGTGTTAACCGTATCAAATTGCGCATTGAAAATTAAAGATTGCGAATTGAAAATTAGAATTCGACTATTAGATAATTAGATAATTTTAATTTTAATACGTACTGATTAGTTAAATTCGAATCTCCACTTCGCAACCCTTGGATATTATACTTTGCTCGCGTAATTTTGCGCGCGTTTGTTCTGCAACGAATGTAGTACATCTTCGAGAGTTACACCGGTTACATATTTCCGACGACGTTTCTCATTTTTCGCTTTTTTTTGCGACAGATTCCGAACTAGAGAATCCTTTTCTTTTGTTTGAAAAATTCGAGAAATTACATTCGCTTATCGGTTCGTCTCGAGTGGCCCGTAAAACGTTTCTTCGACCGCGATATATAAGTACTACCATATTCCATACTAGGTGCATTTCTACTGCGCTCTACCTGCCGATCCAAATCACGTAGCGTTGCACGCCGAGAAGTGATCGATAGCGTGGCCCGAGAAATGTACTGCGATTACACGGAAAGTGTTTGCACGCACGAAAGCGACCGAGTCGCCTCATTAGGCAACCACGGACGGGACGGAGAGTTAAACCTGCTCTGCCGCCGCGTCAATTCACTTCGCGCGATATCAAATATTTAGAAATGAAAGAACATTTCACATCTACCCCCTGAATTTCATGTCTCGAAAAAATTCATGTTATTCCCTCATTTAGCGGCAACCCTCACATGAATAAATTCTCGCTTACGGTTATAACCGTGGAAAGAAAGCAAAGTTATAAAAATTGCATATTCACTATTCTAATTAAAACGTTGCTCCAAAATTCTGAATTTTATAAATGCCCTACTGCATTGAAAAGATGCAAATTTTGAAAAGCAATTTTACTATCTATTTGTACGTCTTTTTGCTTCTATTGCAAGGTAGAAAGATCTAACTTTTTATTCGTAAATGTACAGATTTTCAACGCGCGGTCGCAATTTTGTCCCCATATGCATCCAAACGCCCATTCCATTTCGTTTGAGAATAAGAAACTCGATGGAATAACATGAAATACAAAACGTGATATATCGACTGCACAATGAGAGTCGCACTTGTGCAATGCGACAAAGTTAACGTACAAAGTGCATAAAAAGTTAAGAACGTCGCGAACTAATATCTCTAAAATTACGAGAGAGAGAGAGAAAATTGCCCAATTGCGTTTTTGCATTTTTTTTTATTCGATACGTTTTCGTATTTCAATTCGTTTTTTATCTCGATCTTATTTCTCGCACGATTTAGCGGAGTCTTGCTATAAAGGAAAGAATGTTGGAGCTCATGTTGATTAAATGTCGGCAAATCGCCAAGTGAAGAAAGTAGAAGGAATACGTTTATTTATCTGTATCTATACTATCGAGAACTATTTCGCCAGTGATCTTCTGTCGAAGTTAAAAAAATCATTATTTTATTTTCCATCGACTGAATATTCATCGACTTTTGTGTATATCGTCGCGGATCGTCCGTTGATTTGATGATAAAATCGACTTGGAATGGTCACTTATTCCATTGTAAATGAACACATATTGTTTCTTTGACCAGCAAAAATACAATCGGCATGCATATCATTATAATAACATCCAAATGGAAGTTTCGGCAAGAATTTATTCGACGCAATACACAGAACTCGATGAATGTTTACAACAAATACGTCCTGCCTCAAAGTCAGTATCGAGCGTCAGTGAAAATACCGTCAACAAGCCATTTCTCAATGTAACACCCGAATAAAAACATACTGTTCGTAGCAGTTTGCAGTGTGTAAACCGTGAAAAAGAAATCGCATATCTCTTATTTCTTCATGTTTGCATCAAACGATACGCGAAAGAAAAGTCTCTATCCCCTGTCTTTTGCGGGTTCGGAATACTTTTTACATGTTTATCCGAAGTTTTTATTAACGCGTTGCTTGCCCAGCAAGTTCTATGTATCTTACGCGAAAAGAACGAAGTTTTGTTCAAGCATCTAGAAATTTAGCTAGATTCAGATCTAAAAATAATTTTGTTGGAGCATTAAAATAATTATGTAGAACGTTCAAGCATGATGAGCAATACTCCAAAAAATTTTTATTCTAGCAATCATCAGTTTGAGCATTTTACATAATTATTTTGATTAATCTGACTGAAAAGTCAGGCGTCAGTCATGAATAACCATCATGGCAATCAACAAATTACTTCAAATTAAATCCAAAACATTTTCATTGTAAAATCTTAACGATTAAATACATAAGTATGTCGATACATGTAATACGATACGTATTGATACAATTACACATATATAAATATATTAATTTTTGTGAGTTATTTACTACGTGGTCGATTTATTGCAAACTAAATTTTTCTTTTCGAAAATATAGTTGAATACTTAAAAAAAAGCAAGAGCTATCATTTATATATCGAAGATGTTAGTTCGTGATACCTCCGTAATTTTTTTTTACACTTCGCGTAAGAGCTGCACCCCATTATTATATTATGGATTCGATTGAGGAGGCCGGAAGGCAGGCGCGGGTAAAAGTCGCCAAGGTATATGGAACGCGGTTGCATCGCCGGTCGATGCGCGAACTGCGGTCTCACATAGCTGCGTGTACCGAGCTTATTATTTTCCCCCACGTGGAGCGACTTAACTACCGACGGAAAATTTCACCGAAGGGATCAAACACACGCCGTCGTGTATTATACATACATACACGCGCATAATGCACACGCCAATTGTAGAATTCGGTGTCGCATCGAAAAATTATTGGGTTGTACGCGAGTTTTTTTTTTTTAGCGACGAGGAAAGGGTAAATTTAATTTAATTTTATTTTATTTTGTTCAAAAAAACTTTTGGAAAAGTAATGAGAAAAGTAAGAGAGAAATTCAGGCGATGATTAGGAAACCCAAGTTTTTTAGTTGATAAGTATGTTACAGCTGTTAAATTTTTATGCTTGCGTCAACATTTACTTCGCTCACGAGCGAAATAAAAATACGACATGATTGCATAATGAGGTGACTAACGGTCTTGAACATCTAGGAAAATAACTTACTTATATTCTTATTATAATATTTGCGTATGTATGTACGTTGAAAGAAAAAGAATCAAGCAGTGAAATGCGACTCGATTTCTTATTTAATCATACTTTCTCTCAGAATGCATATTCGTGCTCCGCGACGTAAATAAAATCGCCGCAGCTTATCTCTCTCGTGAGTTATTACAAAACTTATGTAGAAAAAGATTGCGACTTTCATACGATAATCTTGAATATTGCAATCAAGCTATATTTATTTTTAAACGATACGTTTATTTTTAAAACTACGAATATCTTATTATTAAACTGTCGCATTATACTTATATTCCAGTCCATTATATTTCCAACAATCTATGTAATTACATTCAGCAATATCTAATTACATTTTTATTATCTTTCTCACATCCGATTTCGATAAATGTGTAGATTTCGAATTTAACTTTCTCGAATAAGAATCGTTAGTTAAGTTAATCAGTTAACTAATCTCGATCACCGCCAATAGGATCTTTCTCGGAGCACATTGCTGATACTTGCCAAGTTTGAAAACATTTCCATTTGCTCTGCGAATCCTTCTGGTTACTTCTGTTTGAAGAAACTATCCGAAGAAAACTTATAGAGCTTATACGCTTTCCTGGGATTTGAGATTCAAATACTTTTATTGAAAAGTTTTTAACTTAAGATGGATTTTAACGATTGTTTAATCAGTTATTCAAATAATATCGATGAAACGTTATTGCGGAACGTTATTGCCTTCAAAGAAGAAAAAAAAAAGATTTAATCTCACGAAAACCAAGCAAAGTCGATTACGTCCCTTTCAAATTTTTAACATTTTTTTTTTAATCTTACGACATTAAAAATAATAAATTTGTTTTATTTCCGTCTCGATTGGCGTTGTTTCATCTCTTATTTGCGGATGAGTGCCCGCGTTTTATTGAAAGGTCTATCATATTATACTGCTTTCTTTATATCATATGCTTTGCTGCAAACAAGTTTTTGCTGGGACAATCTCATAGGAGAGAGAAGCGCGCTCGGGGAGTTCGAAATAAACAAATATGTGGAGAATCGTGACCACTCCGAGCTATTACGCTCGGAGAAGGAGAGATTCTCCTGTTTTTCTGGCTCGAAGTTGTTTGCGGCTCCATCTCCCCGTGTTTAGCCTGTATTTTACGAAAGTTCGCGAATCGCGCGCGCACGTCGCGACGATAAAGTTCAGCCTGCAACAACGGATATTGCATCGGTACAATTTATTTCCACCCGAGCTAAATGAATGTTAAGTGCGTGTGACCGCGCTGCATTCTGACATTTCTAAATCAAAGGTTGAATTTGTGGTGGCTTGATTGCAAATACACCGTCCAACAAAATTACAATTGACATTTTCGCGAACGAGCTTTACCGTATGCCGCATTAGAGAGCTGTAACTCTAAACAACGTAATTAACATTACGTTGTTTACGTATTCTTGTTTTGTAATTATTAACAGCTGTGTAAGCAACACTACTTGTTGTAGCTTTTTAAGCATGACTGTGCGTTTCTTCAATGCTCGCATTTAACAAACGCGAAGAACGCGTTTGTACGGCGCGTGACTTCTGACTTTAAACCTAGTTCTCCGTAAGTTTCGCAAAGGTTGAGTATGTTCAACACGAGCCTCGATACGCTAACTGCAAAACTGTAATTCCTATCGTAATTTCTATGGTAGAATTTTTACAGCATTAAGACGCAACATGAGCGTCATTTACTTGTTGTTCATTCTTTGCCGATACAAATGTATCCCAAGAGATATATGATATCGAAAAAATTTTGTTATTAGTAAAAAATATGAATTTCATTAATTTATTTTGAATAAAGTTTTTCTAACAACTTGTCAAAGTTTGAGTTGCGTAAGATATTCAAGATACATACATATTTTCATGAAAATAGTTTCGTAAATGGCGACTGATCTCATCTTAAAAATTTCAACTTTTAAATATCTTGAATTTCCACATCACGTTTCGCTTAAGGAAGTTATAAAGATTATAAAAAATATTAAGAATTGCTTAAAATTTAGAATGTAAATTTATTACAAATAACATTAATATATGAATTTTGTATATTTTTAACCGATTAATTTTTGAGAAAAATTTATGTTACTATAATAACAAAATTCATAATTTTGTATTGAGTTTTAATAAGAGGACTCAATGCTGTGTGTCAATTTTCAACAAAAATATTAATTATTTTTTATTAGAAACGTTAAGAATTAAATAAATTTATGTTTAATATATAAAGAATGTCATATTAAAAATTTCTTCTAAGAAATTAAGCAATTTTACCACATATTCTTTCATAATAGTAAAATATGAATAAAAATGTAATATTTTCGTTATCTAAAACATCTGACAGAGAAATATTCATTGCAGTCTTTGCATCGCATACTTTGTCGCATATTTAAAATAACTTCGATATCAATTACTTTACAACCTTCGATCTTTGCGCTTAATGAGCTATCTTTTTCTTTTGGCGTATGATCTTTTTTGCTTTCTTCTATTTTCAATTCATTTTCTTTTTCTCCTCAATTGCTTTTCGCTAATGAAAACGCTTTTCCATCTCGCACTCATTATTAATGATTGCAGTTATCAATTGCCAATTTCATTCATAGAAAATTGTATGAAGCAATTTTTTCAATTAATAATAAATTTCTTTAAAAAAAATACAATATATATATATATATATTACTTTTGCATAAATAAATAATCAATTTATATTTACAATTATAATTATGATTCTTTAAAAATTTGTATGAATATTCTTTTAAAATGTCAATATTTGAAGTTGATAACGCTTTACCTCTCTGTATAAAAGTGTTACTCTTCTCTCACTATCTATCTCTGGCTTACAACCTGTTCTTTAACACTCTTTCGCTGCGGGAACTTACGACGTAAAACGCGCATTGCAGGCGGTAGACGCTCAATAGTGGTCGACGCTGTGGTTGACCACAGTAACTTCTTGCCAGCGCGTGTTCTTTACAGAATTCATTGAACATTGAATGGTTTGCAATGAAAAATATATTTTGATCAATTTCTATTTTTTGTTTAATTTTACATTGGCTCACATTTGGCCACATTGGCATTTTCACTTTTACAAAATCGATATACCAAAATGTTTTGCTAATTTTATGCTCTAAATAATCTAAATATTACAAAGAAAAGTTAAAAATGTTGAATGGCTATGGATGTACTAATATTGCAGCTGCATAACAGCAAAGCGGTCAAAAGTGAGAAGTTATTATACGAGTTTAATAAACTAATATAATCTAAACTTATATAATCTCTCAAATGCTCGCAAAATATCTTACTGAATTTATCGCGAAATTATTAAAAAATGTACGAAATTACAGTTATATAAAGTATAAAATATAAAAAAGTATAAAATATACGTTATACTTATATAAATATAAGAGAGTTTATGTGAGCGTTTATAATATATTCTTTGCAGTTATTATATTTTTTGCAAATAAAATTCATTATCTTGGAATTTTTGATAGTTATAAACTTAAATTTGCAAGAAAATAAAAATAAAATCAATTTAATAGATATTAAATATTTCTATGTACAATTAATACCGCAAGCTCACGTTCTGTATTATCATTAGAAATATTGACAACAATTTCACTCACAATCAGAAGCAGAGAGAGCTGTGTTCCAGATTTCCACTTTTCATATTGTACACTCTATATATCACGTCACGAATAATTTCGAGTAGTAAAGATGCAGCGCAAAAACGGTCGGTTTCGGTGTGTAGCGACGAATTAAATTGGTGCAAACAAAACCCCTCGCGGTAAAAAGGATTACGCTCAAATATCAGTAATTTGAATTTTAAATCCCACGCGCGGAATTTTCCCCGTTTCTCTCGGATTACAGGAATAACGAACAACACGAGTTTCGCTTTTCGGGAATGACAGCCGCGGCTGTTGTTCGCGAATCGGCAGCGAGCGGAAAATACGCGTGTTCTTTTCTCCTAAGAAGAACGCGGTTGCGAAATCTAGAGCAAAAATCGTGTTTCCCGATGTCTCTATTATTTAAGGTACGCGCGGCAATCTTACAAGCCCATTCGATCTGGCTGGCTGGTGCATTGCGCTGAAATTGCGCACAGTAAAAGGAATATAAAAGAATCGCATGCTCCGCCTACCGGTTACTCTGCATCGCGCATTTACCCCTGGCCACCCTGTCTCGCTTACCCCTTCTGCGTCCCTTTTCTGTGCACTTTCGTTCTCTTTCGTTATACCTCTCTCCCTCCCCCTCGCAGCACAGGTAGCATCTGCACGCGTATAAATAGTGCAGTGACGGCATGGCATATTTACGGAGACGGCGCGAAGGGTGTTTCGACCTATTTATCTTCGACCCTATCGCGCACCCGATGGAATGTTATAATTCCGCCGTGTAACGAACCGACTTTAAACTTCTCAACTGCACTTCGGCGAAGTGCATTGTGCTGCGTGTTGTTTTCATCCTCGTACTTTATTCCGTTTTCAAACAGTTCATTCTTCAAACATTTCAGACAGTTATTACATCACCGATCATGTTATGTGATATCAGTTCGTGAAGTTTCGCTGATTATAGCAAAAGCTTTTTTATTTCGAAATTTGAAAATTACAATATTATTGATAATTATTGCAATATCAAAAACGGGCTAAAAATACTTGCGCGCGAATATAGTTTTAATATCAATAATAAATTTTAAAATAACAATCAGTCGCGGAAATTAAAAGGTTCATACTCATGTGAAAAACGAGTCACTGTAATATTACAGATTGCCAGTTAAAACAATTATAACACAAACGCTAAAGAACCTTGTGATATATGCATTACTCGATATGCGTTATTCGATGAAAAATATAATTAATTAAATATAATAAATTCGGAATTCTATAGTGCTTTGATCTGTATATATGTAGTGCCCATCTATACGTTATATGTTATAGATATTTTTTCTTTTTACTAAATAAATAAAGAAATTGAATCGTTTAATGAATAGTTAAAAGTTTTTTAATTTATAAATTTTTTTTTAAACAAGTCTCGTGCATTAAATTGCATAAGTCATGGACGTCGAGTGAACTTTCAAGTCGACAACCTCGAGGTATACATAAATGTGAAGCACTTCCCTCACACCTGCTCTGCGAAATCTATTTTTAGAGCTACGCTGCGCGGTCTCGGACTTGACTTTTAAGATAAGACTTTTTGTCCGGCGACTTGCATCGCGCTCGATTAAACTTCTGTGATTGGATCGTCGCGTGGCCGTTGCTTTTTGTGCCCGTAAACGGCGGCGACGATCGCATGATTCAGTGCCCAGCCGGATCGATACTGCCCCTCATCAAGTCCAAGCGCTACCTCCCGCGAGCACCGTCGCTTGTCTTTACGCTACATCGATCTTGCAATTAGCGGTGAAATTTATCAGTGAATGTGAAATTTTGAGACCACAAATGGTACGACTGTTCGGCGCAACCGGCACGTTTTGCCGGTCGTAAATTATATTATTATCTACAAGGAGAGTGAAGAGGATTCTCCATTTTTCTGAGACATAAGAAATAAGCGAATTTATCAAAAATAAATCGCCCATCCGCTCCACGTGCATTTCTCAATCAGATCACAATTTTTTATTACCTAACTCAATCCACGCGTCTCTTACGTCTATTATGTCTGTTATTACATTTTTACGAATATCCCTGACAAACTCACAATGCGTATGAATAAGAGCTCTTTCCGCGAGCTCCCTTATGCATGCTTTACACGAATCGTGGGTATAGCTTGGACCATATAACTCTTATCGCATTGGAAAGCGTGTGTACCGATAAATGCCTCGTCTCAATGAAACTTATGCATAAAACATTTTTTTTTATTGATACCATGCTGAAAAGAACTTTTGCGCTCGTGAACTCCGGTATGCAGATAACTAGGATATTTAACTATTTTCAATGATTTCGTGCTTTTGCATTGCACTTTTTGCGCAGATGCAGTCTTAACGTATGCAGTTCTATTCACTACACACACAGATCCTAGATTTGATTAAAAAATATTTTGCATCAAATCTAACAAGTGATTTAAGTGTTAAGTACAAGTTTACCTGTTTTTATGCTGCGTTAATCTTAGATGCCTGGTTTATTTTTAGCCTGTTATTATTAAATGCATTGACCACACTTATAATTGCGTAAAATTGTCCCAGCTGAGATGTGCTATATTCTGCACCTTTCTCGCTGCCGAGCTAGTTATAGTCCCATAAGGCTTGAAATAGTTATCTATTATAGACATCCTCTTTAATTTTAACGTTATTCAAAGTTAAAAATTAATTCTTATCAAGCAACGTTCTCTCCGAAAGTAGTAATAGTGATAATAATAGTAACTTTATTCCCCTTACATAACTGCATGTATATATACATACATCTTTTTCCAGTTTAACACAATCACGCTTTTATTTCTATATATTAATTTCTATAATATAATACTACGCTTTTATTTCTATTCTAAGAACAAATCCTTAAATAAAATAAAAGAAAGAAATATTTCCCGTCAGATAATTTCTCCGTCTATAGATGCAAATAGAAAGGTGCCATCTGACTTAAATATTTCATTTGTCCGCGGGGGGCAATAGCTCCACTTCGATAGCAGCTTAAAATTAACGATTGGTAGACTCGCATTCCCACAAGTCGGATAATAAAATCGATGAAATATTACATCCGCTATGCAATGTATAAAAACTCCAACACTAATCTAAAAATATTACAGTGGTTACGCTCTCGTGGTCATATCGCAGGCAAAAAAGTATTAACAGGCTTAGCGACGCGAGAGCGCGGCTTTACTTCAATAACAAATATTAAAAATTTACAATCGGTTATAATTTAGAATCGCGCGGCATTCGAATTCAGTTTAAAGCGCGATATGCTTTCCGTGATATTCGTATTCATGGCGTGGAGCATCCGGACAAAGAAATAAAAATGCATTATTATATTGAGGATAACAGATAAGGGGTGAGAGAAGTAGAAAAATAAAATATATATACGTACGTTCGCGAAATTCTTCCGGGGTTTCGGGTCAAGAACGCGGTTCTTGAATAATTTAGACCAGACACATGAAGGGCCCGGACAGAAATGAAAATACAATATTAAGTTAAAGATAAAGGATAACAGAAAATAGGAGCGTAAAATATACACAGCGCGTATTTCGCAAAGTTTGTCCGGGGTTTCGGGTCAAGAACGTGGTATTCGAACAACTTAGACTAGATACATGCACTTTACTTTGACCTGTGCGGTAAAACTCTCCAAGTTTTTATCCTACATTCTGATGTGTACGAACATCTTTAAAGCACGGGAAATGTTCTCTTTTACATTTTCGCCATGTTTCTGAAGAGCGTGAATATTCGCACCGATTCACGAGACGTTTCCTTAAAGTATCGATTTTTATAATTAATGGGTGAAACAATATTTTTAACATAATTTTATATAAAAATAATAGATATCAAAATTTAATGAAACGTGTGAATATATGATAAAATTTGACCAACTATTGACCATAATAACAACGCGTTTGCCTTTGTTTAAATTTTCAGAAACAGTATTCACTTTGTAAGTTGTATTGTTTAACATTAAGAAATGTTGAATACCAATTTAACATATTCAAATAACACAAACAAATTTTTATAAAATTTTTAACATATTTGAGTGTTAATTTAACACAATGTGTTATTTGAATATTTTACGTTAAATTGATATTCATTTCTTAATGTTAAATAACACAATTTATGAGTAAGTGAATAATGTTTCTGAAAAATTTAAACGCAAACAAACGGTTTTTATTTTGTCTCAACCATGGATTTTGAATTTAAACGAAGATTGACTGCGAGAGGGAGGGGAGTTTGTTACACGTATAAATGGAACATCAAGCTTATCATAAGCGATCGGCCGTTCGTAGCGATTGAACCGAAAAATCATTTACTTTATCGCGAGTTTTTTTTCAGTCGAGCTGTTCCGCGAGACGAGAGAGATCGATCGTCGGATGATCGCATCCTATAAACCAGATTTACACGGTTGATGATCATCCCGGATGAATCATTCAAAGCAACCACGTCGGACGAACGACTCTCCTTTTAGAAGCAACGCTAAACGCTGAACCAAAAACCAAAATGTCGTATAAATTCTTTAACTAAAACGTTTTTGAAATTTTACGGTGCAAATACGAAATATTCATTTTTATCGTTATTTATAAATGACTTTTCTGAAACATTGCTGTTCATCTTAAATCAACTATTTAAAATTGAAATTGTTACTTTTTATGTTGTGTACCTTTGTGCATATTTTTCCTTTGATAAAATAAGATTTTTAATTTCTGATCGAGAAATTGGGATAAATCATGTAAATTCGTATACAGAATTCGTGGAAGAGATTTACATTCGCAGAATGAGCTAGCATCGTTTTGACGGCGCGCGATAAGCGCAGTTGCTCCATTTTGATGACCCGAGGACGTTCCGCGATTTCCATACACGGGGACGGCGAAACTCTCTTTTTTCTCTCCCCAGAATTTTTAATCTCAACGGGACCATACGTGGCTGCAAAAAGTTCGAGACCAACTGCTCTGATAACAGCAGTTTTTCCGCCGGACTTGCGAACAGGCCGCGGCAATATTTTTATGAGTATTCCGTTCTGAATTGAGTCTGTCTATATCAATCGTTCTCTTTATTCTGCTTTGCATTTGAGAAGATAAATATTTGCAAATGAGAATAATTTCAATGATTTGCGTACAAGTTTAGAAAAATCAATTTTTATTTCTCAATAATTTTCTTTTAATTTAACATTTTGAAATTCTAAAGAATTTTCATTAATGACACATCGATGGATATTACTAAAGAAAGGACAGATTTATAAAATTGAAGTCAGCACAGCGACAATTATTGAAATAAGTTATTTATTCGTTTGTTTGTTCACGCTAGCTTTATCTGAAATCCGGGTTAGTACTGCAGTAGAATTATAAAATTCACATGCGATTGCTTAATGACATCCAAAATCCTAATGCATTAAAAGCAAGTGAAGTTTGTTAAATTGAAATGTCAGGTAAAAATAAATATACAATTAATATTTCGAGATATTCGAAACGAATAGAATTATTGCAATATTTAATAACGACACGCTCGATTAATTAATATTTGTAATTAATATTTACATTGATAATGACAACGCTCGTTTCTTTATTCCAATTAGAACATTTACGAAGAGTTTTCTAACACACAAATAAAAGCGATAACTGTTTTTAGGACTTTTGTTAAAACTTTCGCCAACCGATTAACCACCTCGTTTTGCGGACGCGAACTTATTTAACTTGATATATGACGTTCAAACTTGAGGTGTTGAAGAAGTTCGACAAGATAAATTTAACTGAAATTTTTTTTTTATATTTTACATATTTCTATCAGGATGCATTTCTCTCGGCACAAAATATACAAATTTTAAGCAAATATTTATTATCTTATATTCTGAATTATACACCTAGATTTTTAAATCACACACACACACACACACACACACACACACACACACACACACAGAGAGAGAGAGAGACACATACAAACACACATAATGTTTCATGTCCAGGAAATTAATTTTGCTAGAAACATAAATTATATAAATCAATATTCGTGTAACATCTGTTAGCTATATTTCCACCATAAATTTGTTTCTGTTTCGTGTCAAAGTTATGGAAAGTTACTTTGTGACAAAGTTGTCTCCAGGAATTCTTCGCGATCTTTTGATTGGAATTCTATCATGAAATGGGTCAGTAGCGAGTTCAAATAAAGATAAAAAGCAGTGATATTAAAATTGCTAAAAAATGAAAATGATTTGCCACTAAATATATTTTTGTTCATAATATGCATTAAATATGTGCTACTTTGTTTCGTAGTCGCGTGATTATTTATGTTAATCGTACGTATATTCAATTATATATCATAAATGCAGCGCTACTATTCAGTCTCATAGTATTCATATAATATAATATTCTGGAATAATGATTGAAAACACTAGTTTGAAAAATATTATCGAAATAAATGCAGTACATCATTTTAAAGGCCTTATTTTAAGATATCATATAACACTTTAAGTATTTTGTATTTATATTACTTTTTTTATGTAGCTTTAATGCAATTTTAATTTTGTACGCTTTTAGATTGAAATTCACGTGAGTGCACGTGGTCTGTGATATGAAACTGACATTTTCGTATCGCTTTTAATCAGTGCTAAACAAATTTTGAGTCGAGATAAATACTCTCTCTATTGAAACGTTAAATATTGCGCCGCGAATGTGCGTGAAGTCCCTTGACGAGAACTGATGGATTAAAATGGAGTATTGCATGGAATGCCGTGATACTTATGATTTTGTATATATTACTTCTACCAATGGACTTTGAAATCTCGATAGAATTCATCCACAAAACATTGACAATTTTTAAAATCATAGCTAAAGTTGCAAATTTATGTATTTTACCTCGATATAAATAAGTATTTGTTTCATGTTGCTAAAACATTAAATATCGTATCGCGAGTGCAACGCAAATGTGCGTGAAATCTCTTGACAAGAATTGATGGATCAAAAATAGAGTATTACAAGATACTGGAGAAATGCCAAATACTTGTAATTTTGTATCTATCACTTCTATCAATACACTTGCGGAGAGCTTTGAGAGAATTCAGCGCGTAATAATTAATATAAAAATTTCAAATTTATTTACTTGACAATACATATTAGAGTTCGCAATATCGATCATCCAAGATGTATCCCGATACATAATCCAAACAAAACAAATGCAGTTTATTTTTATTTAACATTAAAATCAATTTTCAAATTATTTGCAATTGTCCGTTACGTGATGTAGAGTGAAAATTCAGTCTGCAGAAATATCACTTATATACAATTGTCAATTACATTTCATAAATCTGTATTGCTTATCCATCACAGAGCCACAAATCAAAATTTTCCTCAAGATCAATCTCTCTCAATTTGAATTAGACGTCTGATCAGTAACGAGTCCAAACATATCAAGGACAGAAAACAAGAAATTAAAATGTTGAAGCAAGCATAAACTTTCTTATTTCTGTTTAGTGTATTTAATATATACGTATCGTACTGTGGAATTCTACTTTAGTCATGCATTTTTCATATTATATACTATTATATATTACTGTTCCTATCCATCCTGCTTATACGGTTATAGCTTTATGCGCTGTGGATTGAAAACCAGATAGAAAATTATAATGAAGATTGACGCAATGAGATTATTTTAATTTTTTTAATTTATTTTATGCTATATGCTTTCAATACGTTTAAAGCAGTTATAAAACGTATAGTTTTTTTAATTAAATTTGCGGTACACACCCAATATAAGACTGATTTTTTCTTTTCACTTTTAATTATCGTTAAACAAATTCGTATGTTTTAACTCGAGATAAATATCCGACCATTTAACGTCACTGAAATATTGAATCGCGTCGCGTATATATGTGCACACGCGCGCAAAGTTCTTTAACGAGAATTGATAGATAAAAATGGGGAGATTGCATGAGATGCTGGATACTTATAATTCTTAATGGATTTCTATTAATGGACTTCAAAGAGCACCGAGAAAATTCAGTAATGGTTAATATAGAAATTTAAAATTATTTACGAGGCACTTGATAATGTATGCGTATTATTTATGGTATCAGTGAATAGCGCGTTGCGAAAATATATAACGATTATTAAATCATTAAATTGGCGAATACCTATATATATTACCTTCGCCTCCTGCATTTTTCCAATTTCGACGCAAAATTAATCGATACTTAAATATGTAATAAAGAAATCCAAGGAAATAAACGCGCATGAAAATCGCGCGTTCGTATATATCTCGCGTGTTTGCAACTCGACGGCTTGCGTGAAGAGACACGGCCGGTCTTGGCATACAAATATAATTTTATTATATTTGATACCAAAATACTACCGTGTCTTCTGATCTACGAATTTTCTGAAAAGCTAATAGAAATAAAAGCGATATGTGAAAAATAAAATTCTTTTATTTTGCAAACGTTAACATTTATATTTGGAATAATCAGTATAATTTTATATTTAGTATGGAACAGAGAGTCATATCTAATTATAAATTATGAATTTAGTAATCCATTTTAGAAACGTCCATTCTCTGAATAAAAGAAAAAAGTTACTTTTTCTTCCCTAGGTAGAAACGGACATTTTTAATATTTGTTGAAACACGCTGATCGCGACTGACTTTTCTGTCTATCTTCTTTTGCAATTTAATGATAAAAAACCATTTTAAAAATAAGACAAATAGGCAATTGCTTCGGTATCGCGAAATAAATGATTATCGGGGAATTTAAAAGTATAATGAAAGTTTTATGCTTAATAGATAACATATAGATCCCGCAATTGTCAATTATAGCGACATTATCGCTCGCATCTAGGACGATCGCTAATTCTATTTGCATTTTTATTTTATCAATCTGCGCGCTGCGTCGCTTGGCATTACAAATTTGTATGCATCGCTCGAATGCAACACGTACACTCGTGGCGATCACAAACATATGCGTCGTCGGTACCTGCGTGTATTTACTATTTAGCATAAACTGCGGTCAAATTAGCAATCCGAATGTAGTTTAGAATTAGAGAGCTCAAATGTTATTAATCAGTACGGGATCGGGAATTAACCGTATAACCAAATTATTAGATTAGGGGCAGTATCCTTATTTAAATTGTATTAATATATATATATATATATATATATATATATACATATATATATATATATAATATTTCTTAAAGCCCGGTTTACTGGGATATCCTGAACATATCTACGTTAACAGGATCGCAAATTTGTCCTCGATTGACTTTGTCAGCTGAATAATTAAAACGATAAACGCAAATAACGCGCCTAGCGGAAAAGCATTTTCCGCATACTTTTCCGTATGCTTCTTTTTATTTTTCTCTCTCATGATCTCTCGTTTGCACTCTATCCGCCGGTCTACGTCCTTGTTTAATCGCCATCTGTGATAACTTCCGGATCTGGTGTCGATTCTGTGCAGCCAAATTCGGAATTCGTGTCGAGACAATTTCCGGAACGTTGCGCCGTTCGTTTCCTCTTCTTTTTTCCTCTTCGAGTCTACTCGTAGACGTGGCCTGGCCGACGTGGTCATCATCGCCACCAGGAACCGGCGTGTTCGCAGGCTACAACGACTAATATCGACCCGCTCCCTGACTGCTCCGCATGAGCAACACGTGCACCAGCTAGGCGACCGACCAGTCAAACAACCAGGTCAACATCGAGCATAAAGTGTCGCTTGGCACTTGTTCTAGATAAATAATCCATGCTTTTCCGCCGGAAACGCGTCACTGTACGCGGTCAAGTCGGTTTCGATGACTTCGCGGCCGGGCAACGTCGATGATTCCCTTCGGGGAAATGAAAGGTCAGGTCGGGCAGAGTGAAGCAGAAACTTATCACTGCATTCCCATATGTATACCAATCGACGGACACATTTATGATTGTTTAATAAGATATTTCATTATGAAATTACAGAGTGTCTGTTACATTTAGAATTAATTATATATTAGCTAGATTTTATCATGATGTTTGCATCACAATGATTAATAATTGATTAACTTTGAGAATTAGTCATTTAAAGCGTTTTGCGAGAATGAGAAATGCAATACTGCACATTACTCAATACAACAGAAATTTTAATTTGCTCACAATCAGATGTTAATAGTATCGGGACATCTACGCGACATATAAAACGTAGTTGTTAATGCAGTACTTTTTTTATTTTGTTTTCAATTATTATTTTAAGTATTCCGTGATATTATTCTCTTTTACTGTAGTTTTAATTTAACGTAGTTTTTAGTTTAATATAGTTTTTAATTTTATAATGTACTCTCTTTCAATGTAATTTTAATATAATTTCAATTTAATATAATATTATATACTTTTATTATAGTTATTATACTATAGAAATATTTTTTCTTTCGTCGATAAAATGAGAAAAAAATATTTCAAATGTCCAATTTTTCGTGTGCGAAAAACCTGTACACATTTCTCAAGCTGTTTCTAGAAGGGTGGGAATGAGCCGCGTGATATCTATTTAGATACAATCTACACGGATGCAGTCTAATCTAATACGGTAGATAGGTTAATGGCTGATTACACCGAGCACACGGTTAATGCAAGGTCAAGTAACCAAGGGTTAAAGGCGCTAGACCTAGCAATCAACAGATGTTACCCTTCATGTGCACAGCTCCAGTCCGTTCCAGTCGTATGATAATATCTATAATTATAATCCAAACGTATTAACCGATGCTTAACTATACATATTTTTGCGAGAAGCAGAACACATGTCACATAACATTTGTATTCACATTTTAATTTATTATTATTTAACTAGCTATTTACTTAGCTGCAATTTATTAACTAGAAAGAAAGAACAATTTTACTTTTAATGCATCTCTTATTTTTTATTTTAGTACTTCATTTATATTTATATTTATTTATTTTATTATTTTATTAATTCCCAACTACTCACTATTAATTAAGTATTTTTACAAAACTAATAAATGATTAATTATGTAATCGCAATTAACAATTATTAAATCTAATAATTGTTTTATTTTTCTGGCTCTACATTTTAACTCCGCAAATATTACACATGCATTAGCAAATACATCGTCAATAATTTAAAATTTCTCATCATGAGACTGACGTCTCATGTGACATTTAGTTTTAATCCATCAATTCTCAACAAGATGTATCACGCACACTTGCACTCGCAGTACGGTGTTTAATATCTTATCTCATGAAGATGTATAAAAAGAAAATAGCATAAATGTAAATGCTTAAAATATTCTATAACGATATAACGGTGCAATTAAGCGGCCTCCAATGTAATGTGGAATTATATTGAATATTATACATATTTCGAAATGTATTGTAAGAAAAATATATTTAAATAATGTTTAAAATGAAGTTTATAATCTGTTTTATTTTATAAAAATTTGATAAACTGATATTTATTGTTCAAAGGTTCA
>NW_012026812.1:3971383-4022167 GCF_000956235.1 Wasmannia auropunctata
TAAAAGAAATAAAAATACTTTAATTTATATTGATTTGTTTGCAGTTAAAAATATGCGGCTCAGTATCATAATAGTTTGATTCAGTCAGCATTTAATATAAATTGTGAATTACATAAAGTCATTTTGCATGTTTTTATAAAACAAAAGTTGTTCGTATCTCTTTTTTTACTTTTTTATTTTTATAATCGTTTTAATAAACATTTCAAAATAATATCAAAGTAATATCAAAGCATTTCTTCTAATTCTTTATATATGTAATTTTCACGCAAATCGATTTTAACGAATTGCCTTTCTACTGGAAAGTTAATTAACGCAATGAAATTTGAAAGCTATAATCTGGAAATTATACAATCGTAAAATTTAATGATCCAATACATTGTTCTATTTTGCTTGCAATGCGCATTTCCAAATATACATATATAAATAACTTGAAATGTTTATACTAACCATTATACGTTGATATGTCTCGAGATTTTTTAAATCCATTGACGGGAGCAATGCATCCAAAACTACAATGTATCCGGCGTCTTATACAGTATTCAGTTTTGATCTATTGAATTCCATCGAAATCACGCACACTTGCACTCGCGATGCGATATTTAATGTTTCATCGGCGTTAAATATTATATATTTATCTTGGATTAAAATATACTAATTTTTTTTAACGATGATTGAAAGTAACGAAATGGAAAGTTTTAATTATGCACTGCATGTGTTACTCATTTAAATTCAAATAATTTTTACGAAATTAAAATTTTATTAAAACGTAAGAAAGTAATGTAAATGTAGAATACTTATTGAAATATTTTATAATGATATAAAATAACGTTTAAAGTGATATTGATTTTTATTATATTTTTTCGACTTGTTTTTAATTTATACAAAAAGATGCGCTTGAAACATTATTATCAGGAGCACCGTCAGTACAAACGTGACCAAATCTCTGGCTAAGAAACAATTTTGTAGTACCAGACGTATGACTACGGCGGCTGTTAGAAGAAATCCCATATTTAACCACAGCATTTTAATATCACTATATTTCTACGCGTATATTAATTTACTCAAACTTCAACTAATCGATATGACTCGTCTATAACGAATTCTCAATTGAAAGAATTCATGAAGAGAACTGCGGTAAGAACTCGCGAAAAGAAAGAGTTTACAAAGTCCTTGGAATATTATGATAACCAAATCAACAAAAAACGCCGCTCTGTCAAAACAAATTTTATCGGTTGGAATTTAAAATTGGCAGTAGTTCACGCAATATTTTCGGACAAAACCAGTTATTTTAATTTATGGAATAGATTAAAAATAGAGTGTACGTTGGGCTATGATTGTGGTAAAAAAACCCGCTTAACGAATTCGTTTATTTCGATGTCGAAAATGGAAATACATCGACACAGAAACGGATCTATGTTTTATTGAGGAAACGATTAAAAAATCAGCGCATTTGTACAGAAAATAATCGGACGGTCTCTTCCCACCGGCTTTAAAATCATCCCGCAAACCATTCTCTGGATTGGTAGATATCCCGCCGACGGTTATCTGAATGCTGAAGCGGCTTATTAATTATTACACGTTGACCCACTGCCGCTTTTGGAGTCTGCGCTGTTTTAGAGCGCGTTGCTTAAGCATTACATTCAACGAATGAGGTGAATCGTTGTGCTGCATCTCGTTGCGTTGAAACATGGATAAAATATGATGTGTTTTATACAAATTATCCCTTCTATAACAGAATTTAATTAATTTTAATGATACAGTTGTTCGTTAGACAGCTCCAAATTGCTCGAGAAACTCACTTATATATCTTGCTATTTATTTTATTTTAGAATTAGCGAGTGATATTCAAAGAGAGATTATATCGAAAAATATAATCATCTACAAAATATTTTTATTATTTAATAACTTTATAATTTAAAAGAGAATAAATAAGAAAATATAAGATGCTCGGAAAATTAACAATTGTCTCTTTTAAATTAAAGCACGTAATAGTGAAGCATGATCGAAAATTTTTACTAAAAATGAATTGTTAAACTTTTACTTAGGAAATATATTTCAATTGCGAAACTGTTTCTAAGTGGACATTTTGTTTAATTAATAGAGATTCGAGTTGTAAAACTAATTTGCGACATTATGGAGGTGTTTAACGTTGAAAATTATTTAAAAAATTTTTGTAACAGATTAGCGAAAAAGATTATATAATAGGATTATGTAATGAATTGTTAAGAGAAGTTTTGTAATCTAGAAAAATACATATATATGTAGATATCTATATGATCACAATATGCTGTCTTCAGAATCAGAAAATCGTGACAATCCATTTTGCATCTTTTTTTTCATTCCGATTTGGATTCAACTTTGAAAATCGATAATAAGATCTTATTTATTCTTGTGTTTCAGACGTTTTGCGTAGTATCCAAGAGGTTCCGCAAAAACTACATTCATAGGTTTACGGCGACCAACAGTTGGTTCATATTCTCCCCGTGGAATCCTATACGGCGGTGCTGTATCTTCCTAAGTACGAATCAGTACTTCGATTACGTGGTCATGGCTACTATCCTTCTTAACTGCGTCTTCCTGGCCATGACCGAAACCGTCGAGGAAGCCGAGTAAGTAGGCTGGTGCCTCATGCTTACGCAGTAGCGGTGTTTAGTCAGCAATAAGTGACCACTAAAATTGTGCTTACTTGGTGTGTTGTCGTTATAAAATGTATAATCATACTTTTTTAAAAATAACAATCGCAATGTTATTTGTAATTATTATAAAAAATGTTATACATAAAATTAAAAAATTTGGTAATACATTTTATAACTAATTTCAAATTGATTGTGTCTTAAAAAAATTTAATTGAAACATACTTTTTATTTTACTTTTCAATATTAAATATCTTAATTATTGACAATAATTATTAATATATATCTAATAACAACAGTACTAAGTATTTAATAAATAAAATGATATAATTTATCGAGCATGTACAATATGTATGAAGCCACATATTATTAAAAATTTATTACGGCAAAATCCGCTTTAGAAATTTGATAAAGAATAAAGTTGTAAAGAAAAAGCTCATTTTCAGGCGCTTTTAAAGCCTATTGAACGTTAAAGTCTTTGATATTTCAAAATTTTGCTGAGGAAAATTTGCCTCTGAACATAGAATCTATTTAACCCTTTTGTTTTCAAATATCGGGCATCTCCGCGTCTGAATTAATTATTAATTGGCTCTTAAATCATGTCTATAAGTGACGATATCCGCGCAATAATAATAACAGCCTGATATTGTCATTTCGCAAATGACATTCTTTATTACTGCAGTTATTATACCGTTTTCTTTGTTCTTTTGTTCCTTTATTCGCTCGATCATAAACGTGCAAGCATTAAAACGTTTAAAGACAATTAAGAGACAAAGGCAAATAATTACTAGTAGTTGCACATAATATTTTCTTAGAAAGAAAAGCTGTGACAGCTGCTTTTCAAAATCCTGGAAAAACCTGGAAAACTTCAAAATTGCTTGCTAATAAAAAACTAACTCGAGTTTCTGAATTCTTCGTTTACGGTACAGAGATACAGTTATGTCTTTTTTCATCTGTATCACATTTCAGATGCTACTCGTTTTCAAAATTCATAGAAGTTGCTAGCTTCTCAAGTCAAATATGCTTTGGTTATTATGTAAGTTTTAACAAGCATTGTAATCTGTACACTTTCTCTTAACATTCTTTGACATTTATAAAAATCAAATTGATGGAAGAGCAAAGGACAATGGGTAAAACGAGCTCATTTTTACTTAAATCTGCTATAAAAATATGTGTAATATAAAATATATCAAATGTATGAAGTAGTGAATGCTATCTCTCTTTTTAGTAATGAACAATAAACAAAATGCGCAATATTAGTATTCTTAGCACGGCCATAGTGTATTAATTTAACATTAATTAATATTAATTTTATGCTCTATATTAATAATATTAAATATTAAATTAATTTATTTATATGTAATTTTAGATTACAAAAAGTTAGATATCAAAAATTCAACCTAATGTATTTGTCCATTTAATTTTTTTCTAATTCAAATGCAAATCATTAATTAATTTGAATACAGAGTTATCATTTGTTTTCTATAAACTTTGATCCTTATTTTAATCTTTACTATAATCTCGCCCCTTAATTCTGTTTTAATATATTGTTATTTTTGTTTAATTCCGCGCATAATACAAAATATGATGTTGTGCATCTCGTTATCACGCGAAGCAGAAAAAAATTGAAAGTGACCGAAATAAACCATTCTGATTAATATGATTATCATAAGGAAATTACTAGAGTTGCTTTATGATAGCCGAAATTAAATTTTTCTAGCCCACTGATTCCTTTACGCGGACGTCAGATCATAAAGTAAAACCATAAAATCTTCTTAATATCCGCGTTATAGTTCAGTTAATGTCTTCAAACATCATTTTATCGCAGTCTCAGAATTTTGAGACTGATTTAGCGGAAACGATGCCTTTCTTTTCTGCCGCTTCCTAAATTCTTTAAATGTCTGAAGAATTATAGTGTTTTATTTCTATAAAAAATAAATATTCCTTATTGAATATTGAGATTTACGTGATTTCGTTACGAAGAAACACACAATTCGTTTTGCCTGTCTTTTATTACAATTAAAATTTATTTACCATCTGGCACATTGTGCCACCTTAGGCTAGACTAGCGTTCGACTTTAGGCTTTTGTCAGTTAATCGAAATCCGTGCGGCATTCGGAAAGTTAAAGACGTGCCTGTGATGGGGGGTGGGGTCTCTTTAAACATGCACAACTAGCGTTCATTTCATATGTGTTCACTCAGCATGTAATCCTCTTAAGCTAAGTATTCTCCAGCGAGTAACTCGCGACAGTTCTCGTCGACTGCGGATAGCAATTCGTTTAACGTGCTTCCGCCGAATATGTCTCGCGGTAATTTTCCGCAACTGCGGCCCGAGCGAAGGCGTGTCAGATTAACGAGCTTTCAGGGTGGTGAATAAGCGATCTCTTCAGACTTCCTCTCGGGAAGTTAATTGGCCTAACTCGTTTAATATAATGAGGAACTTATATACATGTTTTTGACCAAACAATTTAGCATCCATTGGAGAATAGAGAGTTTTTTTATTATTAATTATTAAGAGAATAAAAAGGAGAACTCTGCTTCATCGGTTTATCAAAAGTTGCTCTTAGCTGCAGATTGAAGTAAAATCTAGCTTACGTGTCCTGCAAGGAAAAATTATTAATATATTCCGTGCCATGTGAGTCATCGGTGACCTGCACGCTGAACTCTTTCCGATCAGACCGTTTGATATTTTTTATTATAAAAAGAAACGTAATTGTAAAATAATGTCTGATATCACACGTGGATATACAGAGTGATCCTTAGTATGAAATAATGGTTAAAAGTTACATGAAAAAAAATAATTTTACTCAACAAATATATATAACATAACAAACAATAAGAATACTGTGGATGACTCACACGGCGCGCGTCACTTAAGCGCGGCCGCAGAATGTGTTAATAAACCTTGGTGATAAAGTCTACGGCAGAGCATCGATATTTCGATGCTGTCACGCTATTTTCGATAGTTCGGCGATCGCAATTTCGATAATCCTGCGCTCGTGCAAAATGTTCATTAGGATCGTTCGCGTCGCCACGCGATCGGGGATAGCACCTCGTCACGCAGCACAAAAGCGGAAACAAAAGCTCGACGCGCCGCGATTATTCCATGCCCTCGGTGCGGAATGCAGGTTGCCAGCTCGGGGGATGCAGCGCTGGTGCATCTCGGAGCGCGGAGATGGTCGGAATGCCGCAGGGCGCGACGTCCGAGACGCGAACGGAAGCTTTAAAGATTTTCTCTCTCTCTCTCACACACACATACACACACACACACACACACACCGGCGCTGTCGAATTGGGTCGAAATTCTTTGCCTCTGTGCACGCCATGAACGAGAGTCGAAGAGGTGGAGGAATGTTCGTGAGGAAAATTCGCGATTGTCGATCGGAAATAACAGATAGACAGAATTTGTGTAAATTGCAAATAAGTGACTCTAACATCTCCGAAAATGCATTCAGAATTTCTTATTCTCCTGAGCTATTCCGTGACGGTTTACCCAATGTTTCAACGTGCACGACAGCGTAAGTGCGATATAAAGATTTTTCATGAGACGGCTGTTCCGTAAGCATGATGTATTTGTATTGTTGAGAAAGTTAAATTGATTGCTGGCAAGTCGGTGTTTGTAATACGCTTGAGATGATTGATTCGATACAGGCGGCTACACAGAAGGTGATTTATATTATGAACGCAAGTCCTAGATCTGCGTTTAATCTCAATTTGAAGTATAAAGTTTGGTTTGTGCGCTTATAAAGTTTAATCATAAGCAAAAATATTATTCTGGGTGAATCATAGATAGAGATTTTACTTTATTCTTAATGTATAAATCGTATAGGTACAAAAACATTTATAAAATTGTATGTGACTAAAAACGTATGTCGAAATGTAGGTATTGATATTTGTTACAAACTTTATAAAAGCTTAACAACCAGTTATGTTTGTTCCTTTATTTCTGATTTTTAATCGTTTGAGTCTTGAAATTATTTTTATTTTTGTTTTCAAAATTATTTGTTTCTAAATCGTATTATCTAATAAAATTATCGTTTGATTATTTATCGAAGGAAGATCGCGTACATTTTACAATATTACCGAATGTAACAGTTTTTGCATTTAAAATATAGTTTGAAACGATCACTTATATTTCTTGGGAATCATAAAACTGTGAGGAAAGATGACTTTTCGTTACAGAATAAATTTGTCAAAACTAGTTACAGGAACTGCGGTAACTCAGACAACATGTTCTATATAACATTTTGACTTTCCCGTAAACATGTCGGGGTCTCGATATAACGGACGGTAGCGGATAGTTGATCTGACATCTTCGATGTTTCTCATGTTACAGATATATCTTCCTAGCCATATATACGGCGGAAATGGTGATAAAATCAATTGCGAAGGGATTTATACTGAACAAGTACACTTATCTACGGAATCCCTGGAATTGGTTGGACTTTGTGGTGATTACCAGCGGATATGCCACTATCGGGATGGAAGTCGGAAATCTGGCCGGTCTCAGGACGTTCAGGGTGTTGAGAGCACTTAAGACTGTATCCATTATGCCAGGTAATACAGCATGAGTCTGAGACACGTACATCTCTATCCGCATTTAATTCGATCGAAAGCAGAAGTACCGAACAGAATTCCTCGTCTAAAAAATTGCGACGATGATCTCCAATTTATTCTTTTGAGCTTAATGAAAAAAAGGATATCGAAACAATTAATCTTGATAATTTTAGCTCAGGTACACAATTTCGGCGCAATTATTCCTCTCTTCTTTGAGATGTGAATGTGCATTTATGAATATACTGCGGATGGGAACAATAGTACACGAGCATGTGTCGATGCGTATTGATTACAGTTGACAAAATATTAAGCATTGGTTTACGGTGCAGCGATTAAATCGCGCACGATCGATATCGGTAGACACGTATTAATTAGCCGCGGATAAACTGAGCTGTTTCCCGTATTAATTCGGGCTTTAAATCAAGCCCGCATTTGTGTACTTCTCGCTGAAATGAGCATAAACGATTACTTCGGATAGCTAAAAATCGCTTGCTTTTGTCGCGCCACATAAACGCAATCGCGATTTATCGTGTTAATCGCCATTCGCATGACTGAAGCTGACAATCGCGCGCGGATGGGATTCGGAGTAATACTCATTGCGTAGCGTTTACGTTTATTATCTAGATATTTGTATATGCGTTTTTTGAAACGCATGCATTATTATTGTTATCTTTACAATATTGCGTATTAATAGCTTGATCGAAATTACAGTATTCCACATCAGAATTCATCGCGATGTTCCGCATACATAACTAAACGTTCATGGCACGTACGGCTCTTTTTTGCGGTCGTGTATGATTGCGTATTAATATATGCATGAGGACGTTTAGCGGGAACGTCGGTTCCGCTTGCGAATCGCTCGCATTTGTCACATAATCGTTTCGTTTCGCAATCCCTTGCAATATTCAGCATCGTGGACCCGCTCGGTGGGGCACGTTTGTAAATTTGCGATAGCGCGCTAAAGGGAATTGCCGAGCTTCCGCGCGTCACATCGTGATTCGAATAGAGACAGAGAGACCTGTGATCCTTGATCGGTTGTGTGTCACGGCCAAGTACATTTGCAATGGCCGGCGATGATAGATTTGACATGCATGATATGGAATTCGCATCAATGGACATCAGTTTACGGTGATGCGCACAAAACGCAACGAGAGCAAAAGCGCGAGGATGATCCGATTTTTATCTTTGATTTACCGACCTCAGAAATTTATGGATGTGATCAAATTTAAGAGGAAGGTTTATCACGTTTATATTCTCTCGTCCACATTTTTCCGAAAACAATTCTTATAGGATTGAAAGTTATCCGAAAAATGCTTGGTATCTGAAATCGTTGAAGCTTCGAATTTCTCGAATAATAACATTATTGCAAATGTGCGAAAGAAGTTCTGCGTTCCTTGAAATGCGTCGCTTTCCAAGATATAAAGTAATTTGTGAATTTGAATTAATTCAAATTGTAAAGTATAATAAATGAAATTATAAGTTAACTTAAGTTAAACTGAAATTAATGCAGATTTACTTTAACTTTTAAATTTTTGTGTATATATAACATTCTCGACACATACCTCTTTGATACTTTGAACAATTTTATTAAAATTTGATTAAACTTTTTTTTAATTTCTCCGGTTTCTGTCGAGATCAGTCCATTTAGTGATGTCAAAAACCGTGTGTTTGGATTACTGATTGTTCTGATATTTATTCGTTGGGAATAAAGGAAATGAACGAATTATCTTGCAAGACGTGCAAAGAAACGACAATACTGCAGGCTCAACGCGCACGTCAAGCGTCTTTAGACCGAGCACGTCGAAACTTCAGCGCGAAATAACAAAGCGAGAGAGCGGAAGGCAAGGAAAGTAACGGGTCACTAACGCAGCGCGGCCCAGAATTAACCAAATTAAAGAGATCAAAAGGCATAATGGGAGACCATAAAGCGGCAGTCTGTCTCTGGCTACTCGAACGAAAAACACAAAGCGGCTGAGAGGATTCCCGGGATGGCGGAAGCGGGTTTAAGTTTCCACGGAGAAGGGACTGAGTACACAGAGACGGCGAACTTTAACCGAAGTTCGCGCGAACGGGGAACTCGAATGCGGCGAATGTCATCTCCGTCCACGATCCCATGGACCCCGTCGCAGAGATTATTCTAGATATTATCGAGACCGTTCCGTTTCGCATCTATCGTATGTGCTCGGTGAAAGGGACCGTGATTTATCTCGACGGTCTGCGATATCGATTTCAAATGCCGCGTGTGCACAAATCGAAAAAAGTGCGCAAATGTACACAGCTATACATACCGTACGTGATTTATTGATTTGACCGCAAAAAGCCTTTTTCCCCCGTATGTTCCAATATCGGAGTCCAAAAGAAAACAAAAATAGACGGGAAACTTCGTAATATTCGCGAACGTCCATGATTAACGCTGCAAATTGGAGATCTTCGATCTCTCTTGCTAAGATTTTCTCGATAATCTCGAAAAATAGTCTAACAATAAATTATCGAGCGCACAGCGAGCCGACAGGAGATCGAAGCGCACTGCTCGTATTAAGCAGCAGCGTTTTCGAGAACAGTCGAAGGCCGCGGGGCAGCTCCTTCCGCGCTCCGCGGGATTCCTAAAGGCCGATGAAATGAATGCCTCTCTAACGATACGCTGTAGTGAATAGCGCATCTCTGCCAGTAGGTCAATAAGATGCCTCTCAAGCAAAGTTGCCGTGGTCTCGTCTCGGAAAAACCGCGCGGCCTACTGAATTCCTTGCTGAAGCTAACGGCGGATGTTAATAATTCAAGACACGCGCGAAGATTAAACCGCTTAATAAATTAGAAAATATGACGGGAGTGTATTACTTTGCGAAAACTTTCAACTATTAATGTTAGATAACTTAGACCATTTAGTTTGGTTTCGACCAAACTTTGATTAACTTAATCGGCGATTAATTCAACCGGCGGATTAATTCAAAGCCGTTTAAAGTAAAATTTCTGCTTATATACATTTGTTATCCTTAATCTAATTTTTTTCTATGTATGTGTTATAAACAATAAATTAATAATTGTATTTATATAAATAGAAATATTACTCGATAAGAGCTAATTAAGTTAATCAGAATTTGTCAAAATTGTTCTTAGTTGTCAAAAGAAATTGTATTAAAATAACTGTACACACATACGCGCACACGTACAAATACATATATTTGTAATGTTAAATAATGGAAAATTTGGATTTACTAGATAGAAAATAGCGTATTTGTAACATATGTTATAGGTCTAAAAACTATCATCAACGCGCTATTACACAGCTTCAAGCAACTTGCCGAAGTAATGACGCTGACGATTTTCTGCCTGATGGTTTTTGCACTATTCGCATTGCAAGTTTACATGGGCGAACTTAGAAATAAGTGTGTGAAGCAACAAGAGCCGAATACTACGCAAGTCGACTGGAGAGAGTAAGTTATTTTTTGTTATTACTTGCGTAAAAATCCGATTTTAATTGATTCCGAATTTTTATTCTTCCCGATAAGTATGAAATATTCTCAATCCTTTATGTCAAATATATCCGTATTATTATTAAGAAAACTTTTAACATTAAGCAACATTGAGTCTATATAAAGTATTTATAAAGTTTCCATTTTCTCGAATTTAAATGTTCAATATTAAATGATTGGCAGATATGAGCTATTTGTTCAGATATTGGATTTTATATAAGTCAATTTCTTCTTTATACTTCAAAGATTGTATTGTTGGTCATATTATACACAAAACCAAAATGGTTGTAAATAATAAAACTCCGAAAATAATTACGTAATAATTTACGTAATTATTTTCGGAGTTTACGTAACTTTTGGATATTTCTGTTTGACGTTCTTCTAAATCACAGTGAATTCTATATAAGAGAGAACTGCGAAATATTATATTAAACCAGTAGTTGAAAATATGATTTCGCAAATTTTACTAGAGAAACATATATTCCGCAATGCAGTTGAAAAATGTGTGATATTCCAACGCAGAGACTTTCGTGATATTTTTGCGTATTTTCAAATACAAACGCGTGCTCCCACTAAAATATTATCCCACAAAAATTTCTATCGACTTCAACAAAGTAAAGGGTAGTACATTTATCACGTTCTTTCTTATCGCAAAATTGTGTTAACGAGGAATGCGATAAATCCTTGAGTTTTCATAAATCAATTTTGTTGATGTCCATTGCGAAATTAATTGATAAATGTTACACTAAGAGAATTATTCGTATCGTAAAAGAGATCGCGTTGCGCGAGGGAGGAAATGTTCGATTAAAGACACGAGGTACGAGAAGGATCATTTCGTAATCAAGATAAGCGCGTCCCGTGCATCGCCACAGATATGTAAATCGTGCGAGGATCGTTTAAAGCGGCGCTTAATCGTCGCAGTAGTCCGACCGTAATCAACGACACGGTTTCCGCAAGCGCAGTGGTGGATCCAAACGATCCGAGGCCCCAAGACCAACGGGGTATTAACGAGGAAATCTAAATCCTTTAGTAAGAGCGTGCTCAATCTTAAGGAATGCGCAGAGACATTTCGCTTTTAAGCAATTATTGTTGGTAACCGAAATAAGATATATTCTTGTGAAAACACATTGCGCTTACAAACGAGCCTTAAATATAAATTCAATTTGTTTTTTTACGAAGCATTAATTTAAAGTTAAAAGGACGCGCAAAATGGGTGTAAGTGAAATTGCGCACTCGGACATTCTCTACGCGGCTGACTATTCGTCAACCATAACTACTTGCGCAGCGAGAGATCGTTTGCTGGCTATTCTATCGCTATCGCTCAGCTTCTCTTATGAAACCGTTAGTGTAAATAATATATCATGCTGTTTCAAGCAATTGTTGCTAGTAACTGAAATAAAATATGTATATTCTATACTGAAATAAAATATGTATATTATATACAATCATATTGCGAACTCTCTACGCGGCTAACTACTCGTAAATCGTAATTATTTGCGCAACTAGAGATCATTTGTTGCTGCTATTTTATGTAGTTATTATTTCCTTTAATGAATCGATAGGACAGTATGAAACAATAAATATTAATGAAATGCAGCCCTGGCTATGAAAATAAAACATCCCCATAAATTGACGTAAACGTTCAATATCTAACAAAAAAATAATTAAAAAACAGTTTTATTGAAAAATGATATTTATTTTTATAACAATTTTAATATTTTGTCAGTCTTTTTTTGTTTTTTATGGTCGCCTTGTTCAAGAAAATGTAATAAATTGAGGGTGCTTCATACTTATGCTTATTACACGGTCGTACCAAATCCGTGACATATCAAAGCTGCCTTGGGCATTTTATATTGTATACATTTGGAGAAGTAGTCGCAAGAGAAAGAGTAAATTTTGACTAGGCTAAAGAGATTAGACCAGTAAATATGGAAACAGCATACGTATACGTGTCGCAATCCGTCACTGCGCGGTCGGCGTGGTGCACCGCGTCCCAACGAGCATTCGTTTCCGCACCCTCAGCGCGAGTGCGCGGCGCGGCATTTACGAGCATCGCTATCGGGTTTCCGGTCGCGATGCCAAACGGACCGCTCGCCGCGTGCTTAGGAGGCTATCCGCTGACGGATCTCATTGTCCGCGCTTTCCAGCCCGACAACAGCATCGATCCGCGTACGGTGCACACATCCCGTCGTGGGAACGTGACGCGTGACGTGACGCTCTTCGGGGAGACGCACGGATGCGCCGTTACGCGATGCGTCGCGCATTAAAACTCTTCGAAAGCACGAGGTACTCTTTTTTTTTACGAGAGTTGAGTATGCGGGGTGATTTATGCGGAGATATGCGCGCGCGGCTTCAAAGTGGAAAAAAGTCCGGATAGTTGCAAAAAATGGGGAAACGTTCGTATTATTTATGAACTCGATTCCGCGAGGAGAAAGCCGCGTATTTGATTCGCATGCAACGGGAATTGTGTTTAATGCACCGGGAATTATGTCATAAATTTAAGTTATAAATACAATGTCGACTGGTAGCAGAAACAATAGAATGCAATAGCTCTCGATTTCTTCTTTAGATTTCTACGAAATTTATTTGAACCTATTTCAAATAAGATTGCCCTCCTCATGTTAAATTTAGATTTTGCAATTTTAAATAAATTTGTATAATTTCTCTTGTTTAATTTAAAGCAAATATAAATAGTATTAATCGGAGGAACGTGGCGGAAATATGTACCTCGGGGTTTGCGCACGTTTACTTCTTGTTAGAGAAACGATCGCATCTGTAGCTTTCTAGCAGATGACGGTGAAACAGTACGTGGCAATTTATTCCGCTCCGGTAGGATGTAATACTGCTTCGCATCGGTTAAACTGAATGGTCGGTAGCGTTGTGTTCCTGTCGCGGATAGGTATCGCTATCTGCGATACCATGATCTTGCTGCTCGTGACGAGGAAACGCGGCCGCAGGCGTAAGCGCACATAAGCAAATAATACGCGTATTCTCGCCGTGTTAATTCTCGTCGAATACGCGGCCGCACTATTCCCATTTCGTATCATTTAGATAATTGGAGCCGCAATGTAGAATCAAATGCAGCGTAAATGAAAACGAGAAATTAATCTTGCTCTATGTCGACTAAACTAATATCGATACAACGCTTATCTCTGGTTTATTATTATTAATTATTTAAAATGATTGATAATATACGATTTTTGAATAAAATAGAATCATCCGAGGAACTAATGCCTTACCCACAATCTGTCACAAATAATCACAATATATTTTATAAAAACAAAAAAAAATATTGGTTTGTGTAACCGTACATGCTTGTAGACGCTCTATTCTACACATCTATCTTCTATTTTGTCACGTTTTTTTTATCGAATATTACTCGCAGTTGATTTGATTCGTTCGCGCGCGTATTGGACAGCGGCAAATTGAGGAAAATTGATCTGATAAATTGACTGCCGCGCGACAACGCAGAGAAAGGCGGCGGATACGTAATTCTCTCGCTTTAAATCTCTCTGGAGATCGCGAGGTCTTGGGGGACACAGGAACGCTAACGGAATTTTCGTGTCGCCAACAGGTGGACTTGGAACTCATCCAATTGGGCGTTCAACGAGGACGAGGAGCCGATCATCTGCGGCAACGTAACCGGCGCCAGGTTGGTATCTCTCTGCTTACCCGCTATCCCCTTCGTCGTCCCGTTTCAGCTAAGCTAATTCAAGGAGATGCGTGGCCTCGCGTCGACACATCTCCAGACGAGTACCACTCGATTCCCTCCTCGCGATAGAATTGAGAGGCAGACGTGAAAAATAGCAAATTTGTGGAGATGCCTTCTCCCGATACATGTCTGTAGCGAAATTTCTTAACGTCACGTCTATTTTTCTCGATTCACACGAAATTGGTAACCTTTGACAACCCGACGGAAATTTCATTCCGCGCTACGGAAAAATTTCCCCAAAGTCAAGTGAAGCATCTGCGAAGAGCGTTTTCAGTTATAGGAATTTCTCTTGGAGAGAAAATCAATACAAGAAGAACGTATACAGAAAAAATGAGGTTGTATTAACAGCATTAGCATTAGCTAACAAGGTTTAATTGAAAATATTGTTTATGCAATAACTGTATTTATTAAACAAATGCGTTACTTGTTTTAGTAAAATTATTTTATTATATAATACTATTATTGCATTAATAAAATTATTTTTTGATAGACTTTTAATACATCATTTTTTTCGTATAGTTTTGGGAACTTTATATAGTAATGGGAGGATAAATATTATATATTCTCGTATTTAAACCTTTGAATAGAGAATTACATTTAAGCGAGGATTATGTTCATCATAAAAAAGATTCTTCTTTTATCATGCACTTGGAAACGTATACGAAGTTGCGATCAGCGATTTCCAGCAAAAACGTAATACTTGTTATGATAAAACATAAATCATCCGTTGATTATCGGCAATTATGTAAATCGGTAAATGGTTACAGATAATCACCGATGATATTATACGATTATTCCTCACAGCCGCTAGTTAATCACGATCGACATAAGGATATTTCCATTATGATATCCGATTATATCCTGATCCCGCGCGAGCGTATCGCTCAACCCGATCGGTTTATTTCATGCACTCTGGCGAACGTGCCGAGGGCATCTCTATATTTTTATCGATTTTCGGGGAGCATCCATTCCCCAAATGATTACGCCGCGCGCCGGATGCACGTACGCGCGACGGAATTCACCCGGCTCGTATAAATAAGTTTGCAAAAGCTTTACTGCTTTACGGCGCGGCGCACCGAACTTTACGGCGGCCCTCTTTCGGTATCGGCGCGGTGTCCCGCGCGGAAAGTAGGCTTTTTATTCGATCGATACATCCTGAGCTGACGGTTTCTTTGCACTTTCAATGAGACATTCCTATAAAGACACTGTCGCCCGACTGTGAAAATATACGCCTGGCAATTTTTCACGGATATTTTATGCCGCATTTGGAACTAGTATCTGTTCTTTTTTTTTTTTCATGCAACGCAGATATGCTATGGATATTATTTGTCATTTTAATATCCTGTAATAGGTTTCCTTAATACTATTGTTATCTTTTAGTGACGAAAAATATTGCATGAAAAAAGAATGAAAAAAATCTGTTTTTGTTTGCAAAAGAAAAAAACGTTGTAGACAAAAGTTACAACGGCATCGCGATTTTACAATCTTAATTTTGCAAGAGATAATGAGGCATTAATTATTCTCGTCTAACGAATGCAGGACAGTCAATAGCTACGCGGACTGACGCGCGGTAAAGACTGCGGCGCGGCGCGGTGGCGAGTAATATTTCCACACTTGATGATGTACTGCAGACACTTGAAGCGTTCTCACGGCTATTGCAGTGTAGGCAATGTGGGTCTTACCTATTTTCCAGGCACTGCAACGAGAGCTACACTTGTCTCTGCGTTGGCCCTAATCCAAACCACGGTTACACCAACTTCGATAATTTCCTGTGGTCGATGCTCACAACCTTTCAGCTGATTACCTTGGATTACTGGGAGGACGTCTACAACAAGGTCTGAAAGATTTCTCTTAGTTTGTCTCACGGTATATAGCAGAAGTCGTGCGCTCTTTTCGTGCCTTCAAATTCTTTCGACGTGTCTAGAGAAAATTAGATAAAATGAGTTTCTTTGAAAACCTTTTGTTACTCGTTTTTGACCTGCTTTCTCCTGAATCGATATTAAGCAAACAATTGTATTCAGAAAATTGATGAAGTGAAAATTGATAATGTTTACACTGTTCAACAAAACAAAATTACATAAAAATGAAGGTAATCATTTTTCATAGGTTTTTGTTTATTAAATTATTCCATCACGTCACAATTTTGAAAAATTTGGATTTAAATTTTAAAAACATTATTTTATGGTATTTTGACATGTTATAACTACGATATGTGTGTGATGTTAGAGAACTTTCAGTCTTTAAGAAATTTGTCTTTATTCTTCATAAATTTGTTTTAATTTGATTATAATTAAGATATTTATAATTGATATAGGGTTTATAGAATCAAAGTTACGATTTACATAGATCATAGAATATATTAATTAATATTTTTTAATTCAAATTTAATCTAGCCTAATCGACAAATTTTTTTTAATTTTCTATAACTCAAACTCTTCCATGTTTGAAAAAATTACGTAACATATGATCAATAACATTTTACCTTGAAATTTGAATTAACAATTAATTTTCAAATTTTTAAATATTTTATTGTACAGAAAATTAAATTTATAACTCTGAAGTCATAATGTGTGATGGGATACAATACAACACTTATGTACATATACTATATGTGTGTTTGTGTGAGTATAATATATATGTAACATGATTTTATAAACCATTTTCCATATTAATTAATATGGAAGTCCATAAAACAGTTCATATAAAGTGAAAGAGAGATATTGCATTTTGAACATTTTATTTTAGGAACATTTTTACACCTTAGTTTTTTACGTCTCCTCTTGTCGGAAAAGATTGGCTGATGAGTTATTTTATCCTTTTGTAAAACAATAAACTTCTGGGTTATAAAAGAATGATATAATAGTAAAATACTCTCTCTCTCTCTTTTCTACGCTCAATTATGATGAAAAAATAAAATAAAACTTAAGAAATATAGATACATAACTTTAAAATTACACAGAGTTATAGAGAATTAAAGTCTCAAAGTCTTAATAACACACTTAATTTTTATTGCATTAAAATTCCATAAATACATAATATATATATATATATATATAATTATAGTAATTATAAGATGTCGAAATACACTAAAATAGTTTTTTCTTACAACTTGAATCGTAAATTTCTTAAAATTGTGACGTCATAAAATAATTTGGTAAATGGAATCGTATTCAGCGCTCAAAAAAACTACGGAGAATTAATTATTCTCGTTCTTGTATATTCGAAAAAAAGTCAGTTTTTGTTGAACGGCGTTATCGGATATCGCAAATATAAATTGAAATTTATATCTTTTGCGAGAATGGAATTTAGATCGTTGCATTCATCGGAAAAATATCAACAAAAATATCGGCGCGTACCGTATATTTGTTATCATAAATATTTTATACAGCTATTCGTTATAGAAGTGATAAGTAAAGTTTCACGGAACAGGTGTTGTCGGCGTGCGGACCTATTAGCGTCACGTTCTTCACGGTCGTCGTTTTCTTTGGATCATTTTATCTACTGAACCTGATGCTGGCCGTCGTGGCGTTGAGTTATGAAGAAGAAGCTGAAATTACGAACGAGGTATGCACTCCATTTCAAATTTTGATACGTACGTCCATGTCTTATAAATAAAAAATATTTTATATTCGTATTAAAACAGTCCATTTAAATCGTTGATGAAGTTTTAATTTTTAATTTTATATCTGAGTGATCAAAATTAAATTTAACATAATGTAATGATGTTACTTAAATATTTTGTGTTAAATTGATATTTAATATTTCTTTGTATTAATATAATACAATTTATGAATTTAATAACATATACAAATAATTGTAGTTTTTAAATTTAAGATAAATGAACAAAGGATAAATGTACATATTAATTTAACAAATTATAAATTTTAATTTTACTGAAGAAATATGTTTCCACAATTTGTTTTCAAACAGTGTTTTTTCAAAGTATTACTTTTTTCTGTTAATTTTTACATAATATTTATGTTACTGTCTAATATATTAATTTTATTAAATTAACATAAATATTTGAGTAGATGTTTGGTACATGTGAAATGTATTTTTAATTTTTCAATTTTCCAACTGTACTTTAAAGCCGAATTTCGAAATACAATATTAATTCGAGCATCCCATTCGAAAGAAATAGAGTTATGCTCACTCTACAATAATGCACTAGAAATTTGCATAATAATTTGTATAATAAACCGCTATTATACATTCATTCGTTTGATTAATAATTTTTATCACGCATTTTTATGACGTTGTCTACATTTGACCGAGTATTTCGTGCGCAGGAACGAAGGAAAGACTTGACAGATCATCGCGAGGACTCGACGTTCAGTTTCGATCCGTCGAAAATCAACATTAAGACATTGACGAAAGATAAACAGAAACGAATAGACGCCCGTAAAGGGGTCTTGCTGAGCAGTTACACGAGGAAGAAGACGCGTAGAAGAAAGCGCGGCCGGAGCAGCGTCGGCCAGGAGAAAAACGGTGGTGCACGCAGCAGGTTTCTATATCTGTATTTTACGACCGACTTTACCACGGCTCGATTTGTCACGACCATTGTTATCGGACATGCGTGTTGTGCTTGCAACTTACTGAGTCATACGAATAAAATAGGGCTTTTGGTCTCATTTAACCGAGAAAATGCTAAATATAAAGACATGTCAGAGTAGTTATTTATGTTCAAAATTGAAATCGCTTATTCTTCGAAAGAGGAAAATGGGCGGAAAATTCACTGGGAAAAGAGGAAAATTTACTGAGCGTTATATAAAATATTTAATATCTTTTTAACTTCTTAAAAAAATATTAAAATGTCGAAATACTTTTTCGCGTAAAATTTTATAAATGAGAAACTTGAGGAGACGACATGTATTGCATATAAATCTGTTTTTACTTTTGTTTGAGAAAAATAACGCTTACTTTTTTTTTTAACTACAAAACTACGAGTGAGAATATTAAACTATCCTTTCACATATAAAGTTAAAACATTTGCTTTCTCTAAGTACAAAGTAGCAAGTGTAGCGAAAGCAGTCTTAATCTTGTCAGCATCTCCGCGCTAAAAGTATTCGGTGCTTTCCGTTTATCCTATACGGGTTAAAGTAATATCTAACATCCATACACACACACACACACACACACACACACACACACACACACATACATACATATATATACATGTATATATATATATGCATCTCGTTGCAAAGTCATTAAATAGCAGCAAGCTACGGAAAGACAAAGAGAAAGAAACATCATAAACGCCCTCATTTCCGAGAAACTGTAATAAAAGAAAAGCAGGAAAATGTGCTTGCCTTGCAATCTCACAATGGTAGGCCATACCGTATGGAACGCATATTCTGACGCAACTCCCTACAATCTATCTCAGATCTATCGTTACTGCCCTCATCTACGGTTTTTTCTATCAACTTGGAGTCATTTTGCATTTAGCGAAAATTTTATCTATTGCTTTTTACTTGATTGATATTGTAGTAATATATGTATAGTCTTGCAGCTATTCTTTTAATATATTATAATATTACAGTTAAATCAAAGTTTGCTTGAATTGTATTAAAGGATAACACTTTATAATCTATTTGCGCATTAAAAATTAATACTGTTTAATGAAATTTATTTATTTCAATTTCTCATAATTAAAGAATTGATTTAAGTTATTGGTATTTTGATATTTTTTTATTTCGAAAAAAATAGACTTCAAGTTGATTAACAGAACCAAATAAAAAGAGTAGCGATTGTTGAGTATCTTAAAAAATCAAAATAAAATAGACTGTGTATTATTAATTTAAAGAAATTAGTTAACATAAATAGAAAGGGGCTTTCACTTCTTGAATAGTACACAAAATGATTTTCTTTTATAATTTATAACTAATTCCTTGTGACAACCATTATAAAATTTAACTTGTTTAAATTCTTTTTTTATCTTAAGTCATATCTTTCATAAGTTTCTAATACATCCATCAATTTTAATAATAAATTGCAAACTTTCCTTTAGTTATATTTTACGTGACACTTACAAGCAGGAATGACCTGGTTTAGTGACACATGCAATCAGGAAGTGCCTTGGTATTCTCAGAGTTAATGTCATTACTATAAGCATCGATTTCGCGTTGAACCTAGCTGCAACTCCATGTAGTCTCGAGTCTAATTAGTGTAATGCCTCGAATAATCATTGATTTGTCCGGCCTTAGTCCTTAAGAATTACAATTTGCCAAATCAGTTGGCTATTCAAAACTTGAACATCCATTACACGTATTTAAGAGTATTTATGAAAATTACATATAAGATTATAGAGATAAAAAAAACAATCTCAAAATCTTATTGAATAATATTTCCCTAAATATATTCTATAACATATGAAATATCAAAGCAAGGTGCTGCCAAATATGAAGTTTATAAATAAATAACGTGAATTGTGCAATGCAATTTCGTAAAACTCAATATTTCTTATTGATCAGATTTGATTGTAAGAGAACCTATTCTCTCGACGAAATATTGAATTATTTGTGAAGCATAACGTTGAATTCTATTGTAGGTCCATGACGCCCAGTCCGAGTCCAAGTCCCAGGCATTCCAATGTGCGGCCTTGCCACCTGCCGCTTCAGAACATCAGCCCGAGACCGCCGGAACCCAATACGGTTCACCGGCTTGCGCCAAATCGGGGTATGTTGCACTCGAGACAGGCCAGCAACAATAGCAATCAACAATCGTCGTTGGACGACTCCGGAGTGGTGGACGATCACGACGGCGACGACGTCACATCCGCCGAGGAGCACGATAAGCGCGAGTCGCGGGAGCATCGCGCTGAGAAGTCGCAGGAAAGATCCCCGAGGGAGCATGGTAGACACCAATTGAATCAGCAGATGCGCCCGGACTGCCCACCGGCGCCGGTCACCGTGTCGGTAAGAACCGGCAATCGGGAGATTCGGGTGCTCAAGTGCAACGGGGTCAAAACCAAGAAACATATGTACGCGCTGCCGCCAGAGTACCTGTCGCATATTGTAGTTTTAGGTGAGTGAAAACTACGGCGTATGCTGGCGGTATTTGTTTATTGAGATAATATTGCCGGCAATTGAATTAATGGGTCGAAATATTTCCGAATCAATTTGAAGTTGACTTTTTCCTCAATTGAAACGCTGCGGAAAAATTGATTAGCAATGTAATTGTAATTTAATTAAAAAACATAATTCTCAATGTTGAATGTTTGCAAGTTGCGATAGATAATATTTATTGCGTGAACGCTAACTTTATATAACCGAATTGCCGGACTAAAATTTGCAAGTCCTCTAATGAATTTAGCGCCAGTTTTTGTATATGCGTATTAACTGTATATGTCAACTGTGTGCAATGTATCTCTGGCCAAAATCAAGTAAAACTTGTTTTTTTCAAAATTACATATACGCATTTCCGTAGTTTAATTAATTAAAATATTCAATATTGAATATTCAAAGCTTACAGTAGATAATATTGACCGTGTGGAGTGCATTATTTATTCAAAATCAGCTATATCTGAATTAGTACAGTAACATTTGTAGGTATATTCTGCGAGCGAGAGATTATAATTTGTTACTTTTATTATATATTTTTTTATTAGATTTAAAATACTCAGATTTTTTAAATGTACGTGGAAAATAAAATAACGTATTATGTGATTGCAGAGGATCTTCCAGATAGAAACTGCGATAAGTGTATACAATGCTGCGTTGATTACGAAGGATGGCTAAGATTTCAAAACTGCTTGTATAAGGTAAACCTAACTATTCGTTTTTCTAAAATCTTAAACTGGACCCGGGTCAGTTACGCATTAGACGTGATTGACCTAAATAAACGACCGCTAATTAGCGTCAGACGGAAGTAAAACGCATACTTAACGCTGACCCGGTTCCTGCTCACACGAAACAGTTTTTTGAGGCGCGTAATCATATTAGAATTTACTTCACTCTTCGTCACGTTTTGCTAATTCAATGTTTAGAATTACGCAAAATACGTAATTTATAAACATAACGGCAATATCTCGGCATTTATTTTGTCAATAAAATTTAGATTTAATTTTTATAATAAATTTTGCTATTATAAATTTCGAATTTTAAACGAATATTTTTAATTTAGTAAAGAGAAAGAATTAATTTTTTTGTACAGTCGTGAACATATCGGTTGCGACACTTTTTTTTTAATAGGTTTCGAAACGCATTAATATTTTGCAAATGCGAAACACAATTGGTGTACTGTCTCTAGACTGAAGATATTACACCATCGTAGTTCGCATTTGCAAAATATTAGTTATCTATATATATTAAATATATTAAATATATACCTACTAAAAACCTATGAAAAAAAGTGTCTTGCAACCGATATGTACGTATAAATTTAAAAACTATTTTTCCGCAATCTTGTTACGACACGAAAATAAATTGCAAAATAATTTACGTCAAGGTGGTGAGAGATCCCTTGTTCGAGCTAATGATCACCCTCTGCATCGTCCTGAATACCGGCTTCCTGGCGATGGAGCATCACGGTATGAGCGAGTCGATACGGCAGGCGCTCAACATCGGCAACAAGGTGTTCACCAGCATTTTCGCGTTTGAATGCTTCCTGAAGCTCCTGGCGTTGAGCAAGGACTTCTTCAACAATGGCTGGAACAATTTCGATCTAATCATTGTCTCTGCGTCGCTTATCGACTTAACGTTCGAGCTGGTGGACGGCTTGTCGGTGATACGCGGCCTCAGACTGCTGCGCGTTCTAAAGCTCGCACAATCCTGGACGACCATGAAGGTTCTCCTCAGCATCATTATCTCGACAATAGGCGCGCTCGGTAATCTAACCTTTGTACTAGTGATTGTGATTTACATATTCGCTGTGATCGGCATGCAGCTGTTTAGTAAAGACTACAGTCCGGACAAGTTCTATCCGGATCCGGTGCCGCGATGGAACTTCAACGATTTCTTCCATTCGTTCATGATGATATTCCGTATTCTGTGTGGCGAGTGGATCGAGCCATTGTGGGACTGCATGCGTGCGGAAAGGGACGACGGGCCGAGTACGTGCTTCGCGATTTTCCTGCCGGCTCTGGTGATGGGCAACTTCATGGTCCTCAATCTCTTCTTGGCGTTGTTGCTCAACAGCTTCAACTCCGAAGAGCTCAAGCAGAAGAAGGAGGAAGTCGGCGAGGAGTCGAAACTTGCGCGTTCGTTCGCTCGCATACGATCGATCATACGCAAGCAGAAGCATCGAAAGGAGAACTCCGAGAACGAGAAGAATATCCGGCTGGAGCAGATCGTGCGCGAGGTGATGGACAAGTCCGACAAGGAGAAGTACGCGATCCAGGAGACCGTGCTGAGCCTTCCCAAAGACAATATTTATAATAGATCGTATCAAGAGAGTCTTAATCAGCCGGTCTTCACGTATGATCCGATCTTTCGTCAGGCTACTCTCACTACCTACAGCCAGAGTAGTCAGGAGACGGTCAAAGAGAACAAGAAGCTGACCGAGAAAGGCAACAGCAACGAGACCAATCCCGAGGAGAGTATAGAGCTGGAGGTGCTCAAGGACGTCAATCCGAACGAGGAAGTGGCCATGTTGCCGGAGGAGAAGCCGGCAATTCGGAACGACGAGAACATAGCAAAGCGTCCTTGGCACGCTCTCGTGAGTTACGTTGACGAGCTCACGGTCGGCGGTAGAAGAGACAGTAAGGGAAGGTACATTGACGGGATGGGCTCGTTTCCCGGTTTTGGTAGGAACAAGAAGTGCAAGGAACCGCTTGATTGCTTCCCCCAGCACTTCTACCAGAAGTAAGATATATTTCTAGTTTTATTTATCGAAAATTTAAAATAATGTAAAATAAAAACGCTATATATCTACTGAAATTATGTATGATAAGAATTAAAATCAAATTGAAAATTATATTTTAAGAATTCGTACTTATAAAGACACGAATTCAGAATTTACTTATGGTTATAGAATTCAAAATTCATTCATTTAGAATTCTTATTTGCTCTTATTTGCATGCTTATCCGGTTTTATTAAATGTTTGATGATTCAGGTGTAGCTGTATCAATCGTTGCCTTGCCACTGATCTCGGTAAGAAGTGGATAAGGATTCGTACGGTCGTCCTGTCTGTCGTGGACACGCCCGCTTTCGAATGGATGATTCTAGTTTTAATTTTCGCATCTTCCATAACGCTGTGCTTCGAGGATATCTACTTAGACGACAATCCTTTTTTGAAGAAAATTCTCTATTGGACCAATCTTGGCTTCTGCGCACTTTTCAGCGTCGAGATGCTTCTGAAATGGCTAGCCCTAGGCTTCTGTAAATACTTCACCAGTTTCTGGACAATCCTGGATTTTATAATCGTTTTCGTAAGTACGAATCGGATCGTCTTGCGCGCCAGTCGGTGTAAAATGCAAAATTTATGTGCGATCGCATACGTGTAGCATGAAATGTGTTTTGTCGATTCCTTTGCTTGCCTCCAAGCATTATATATTTATATATTCAGGATGAGCCATCTAAATTTATAAATAACTTACAATTTTTATTGCTAACGAGAATTGTGAAATTTTATTGTATATCATTAAATGGCGTAGAATAATTTATACACGGAAAAAAAAATGACGTATTAATTAGTCAATATTTAATTGAAAATATTTTTGTAAATTCAATGACATTAATGAAACAAATATGCCATGCTTTTGTTTTAATAAAATGTTTATTTTAATAATTTATTTTATTAATACTGTTATTGAATAAAAATTGTAATTATTTCATGCCATTGAACTTAGATGGTTCAACTTGTACATACATACGATAAGATGAAATAATTGAGATCATATTGGATGAAACACGCGTAATAATTGTTTGAATGTTGTTTTTGTGTTCCTTTTTTTATGTGTTTTATGTGTGGCTCCGTGGATCCAGGTATGTTGAAAGTTACATGTCTCAATGCGCTTCCATTTATATCGCGTTAATTAAAAATGATATTTACCGCAAACGCATGTTGTATACATTACTTTTTTATTAATTATACATTGGGTACCAGATGGATAGCGTTTGCATCATTAATTGAACTCACATATGCATGAAAGAAATAATTAATAAGGTGGTCAAATGAAAAAGAGACCATTTCTATTAAACCATGACCATATTAACAAAATATTTTCTAATTTATGAAATTGCAATGCTTGTATTTGTAAAAAATAATATTATGTGTTATAAATATGTTAATTAAATTTGCATATAAATGTAAACCAATATTTACTAATATATATTATACAATGTTGTTTTAAGATATGTCGCTGCATGTTTTATTATACAAGAATTTATATGCGAAAAAAATGATGAATGTCTTTACTTTCTTCATGTACATGTAGTTTGTATGTTTGCTTACTCAATGTAGCTTATGAATTTAATTTCCTGTACAATTTATTCTTTATAATCTCTTTGCATAAAAATTCATTATGAATTACTTAATATTTATCCGTAATTCAACTACACAGTATATACAAAAAGTTCCCGCAAATTATTTTGATTAAAAGTCAAATACGACAGACAAAAACTTTATTTTATTTTAATTTTTTACATATGTACGTATTTTTATTTTTTAGAACGCTATAATTATGTTTACAATAATTATTAGATTAAAAATAGATGATTTCTAACTTTTTCTCTGTCTCTTTTCGTTACTATCATCATACGCGAATGTCCGAACACATTATTTAAAAATTGGCTTATCAAAATCCAAAAATCCAATTTGCATGATGAATTTCATTATGTAGATCTAATTAGCAACATTGGAGGCAATATTGGGACTAAATTATGCTTTTCTCCGAACAGGTATCCATGTTTAGCCTTTTGATAGAAGAAAACGAGAACCTTAAAGTATTACGATCACTGAGGACACTACGCGCCCTGAGGCCGCTGAGGGCTATCTCGCGATGGCAAGGCATGAGGGTAAATATAATTACGCACAGATAAAAAAACCCTCTATCTACGAAAATCCGCTTGAAACGTACACGAACGACACAAAACACGAGCGCGATTGGTTGCGTTTATCACTGAGAGGATTTTTCTTCCCGGCTCGCAGATCGTAGTGAACGCGTTGATGTATGCGATACCTAGTATATTCAACGTGCTCCTCGTCTGTCTCGTGTTCTGGCTTATTTTTTCGATAATGGGCGTCCAATTCTTCGGCGGCAAGTTCTTCAAGTGCATCAACGAGAATGGGGAGAAGCTAGATATTTCGGTGAGTGTCACTCTTCGTTCGAATCTAATTATCAAGCAGGAGAATAGCACAGAAGAGAAAAAAAATGTATAAACTACATTTAGCTACACACGGATATAAATTTGATTAAACTGTAACATGAATAATTTTTCCCATCAGATAATGACTTTAAAATATTTAGATTGAAAAACTAGTACGCATTCGCTTTCACGAAGCAGCGTTAATTCCAATTTATATCCAATAATTATATACTAATATCCATTTCATTAGTTATATAAATCATATAAATTATTAGTTTCAATCATGACAATAAAATTTGGGCGATAATAATATTTTTCGTAAACGGCACGATTTAACATACCAATCTAATCGTCACGATTTAATATTGATCCAGGACCATTCTGACCGTTACATTTTTCTGACGAAATCATTTCGATTTCAGGAGGTGAACACCAAGGATGAGTGTTTCAGCAAGAACTACTCTTGGCAGAATAGCAAAATCACTTTCGATCACGTTGGCATCGCTTATCTGGCTTTGTTTCAAGTGGCGACCTTCGAGGGTTGGATGGAAGTGATGGAGGATGCTGTGGACGCGAGGGGGGTGGATCTACAGCCGCAGAGAGAGGCGAATCTGTCCGCCTACCTCTACTTCGTTATATTTATCGTCTGCGGTTCATTCTTCACGCTCAATCTCTTCATTGGAGTGATTATAGACAATTTCAACATGCTGAAGAAAAAGGTAAGAGCATCGGTCTCGGGGAAATTTAAATTTTTTTAATATTATTAAATTCTCCGTCGCGTGAAAAATAGTTCGCTTCATCTTCGCTTTATACTTTAACGTGCAAAATAAGAGTAATTATTTGCATCAAGCAATCATATTTGATATAAAGTAAAGAAAAATATTTACTAATAGATAGTTAATTTTATTAGCAAAATGCTATATGCAAAGATTATTTAACAACTTCGAAAAAGTGTCTTTGATATCAGATACTTATTTAACACTTCATATTTTAATGGTTGATAAAAGCTTGTTATTAAGTATTATTTTTTTATGTGAATGAGCAAAGTATGTTTCTTTTTATATGGATTCTCATAAAATTTATGTGACTGTAGTAATATAATAAGACGATTTTTTTTTTCAGTACGAAGGTGGGGTGTTAGAAATGTTTTTGACCGAGAGTCAAAAACACTACTACACTGCCATGAAAAAACTCGGCCGTAAAAAGCCGCAAAAAGTTATAAAACGTCCGCTGAATCAATTCCTCGCAATGTTCTACGACCTGTCCAATTCTCGCAGGTAATTGTATGATATAACGCTTTATAAGGCAAAGAGAAGCACACTGACGCTATGAGCAAAGAATTGTGTTGCTTATAAATGTTTCTGTCGATGGTTGTGCAAATTGATGTCATTAATAACATTTTGGCGACCAACTTTATTCCTTATCGTAATTCCGCGACAGTTGAAAATTTTCTTCTGCAAGGAGCATTATTACATTTAAACCCTAACTTAATTATTTTATTATAGAGAAATAATTTTCTCTTTTAAGTGTAAAATTAAGAATAAATTTTTTTAATTTATATTTCTTTTGCTTTTGTAACATATTTCTAATTTTTGCAATTATAAATATTGCTTTTATAAAATTATTGCAATGTAACTTATTAGTTATATATGTACTACACAGTCTAATATTGTTTAATGCCTCGCCTCTTAATTTTTTCTATCGTATATCTAATCCAGTCGAGACAACTGTTTGGTGCCAAAATGTTAATCTGGCTTTTTTCAACGTAATCAAATGCACGTGTATTATTCGTTGAAATATAATGTGAATGAATGCGTAGAAATGGTGCGGTCAAAATGACGTAAACAATATATCATGCGAGTTCGATGTGGCGGTCGTAGGGTGTAACGCGCGTTCGATCGCGGTGCAGCGCGAGCAATGTGGCAGGTGTGTATTTCCCCTGCATTTCACAGACATCTTAAACTAAATCGTTAGCAAACAAACGAACCTTACGCCCTCGCTTTTGATATTTTAATTAATATTTGGACATTAATTAATATAGATACCTATTGTCTCCATTCTTGAAATCGGCCTTGCCGAGTATATTAAATTCCTTTACGGTAATTCTCGCGCGGTTGTGTTAACGGTTTAATACGAGCAGATGTCTGTGCACCGCCAGTTGTTATTAATAGAGTAGTTTCAAAGCTACGACTGCGCACCTCCTCGTTGCTCACGCCGCTGCGCTTGAATGCGTGTTTCACAGGATTCCCATCCATGTATATATTTTATTGAGATTTGCAATCAAGACCGTATAGATAGATTCTCGCAGATTGCTATTATATCGTATTGTCGTTCGTCGACGATCAACAGCGCGCAAATAAGAAGATCGAAGAAAGAAGATATGTTGAACGTCAGAATAGCTTTCTTCACACACATACATCGGAAGCAGTCTATAAAACTATCATTAGCTTCGTCTACAACTTGCTTATTCGTCAACCATAAGAAGATAATTTCAAATCGCGAAGGATGAGGTAAGAAAAAATATATATTTTATTACGTTTTAAAACAGTTCTTTAATTTAAATATCTTATTTTTTCAATGGCTTTATATAAACTACATATAATTTTTCTTATCAATTATGAAACTTAAATGATGCTAATTTGTTGAGAGTTTTATTTTTTCGTACAAATCGAATTATATATATATATATATATATTTTTTTATATTACCTAGCATATGAAAATGTCTTTAAATAATACTACGTTGTAATTTTTTAAGATCACTAAATTATGTTATACGACACAGAAGATTGCAAAATACTCTCTTTTCTTTTTTTATTCCCAGTTACTAGATTTAACGCCGGTTCAATAGATAGTTTGCATACGCATTCGTTTCTTGTGCGGTAATATTTATCTGCCCGGTGTGAGCATTGTAATATGTATACAAATCGCCGTGACACAGTGCGTGAATTTTCTTTTCAGCTTCCAGGCGAGGCAAGACCGCGGAAGATAAATGCTACGACTCTACAATCCGTTTCTCGGAGTAATGGAAAATCGATACCCAAAGGACATTAACGCTCGCCGCCTCTAAATTGTAGATACACAATGTCGGTGTATAGTGATACAACTGTACATAATAGACGAGATAAGCTGCAAGCTGGGAGTTTACGTAAACGTCGTAACTTTATAATTCTGTGCACGCAGGGATTAGATACTCACTCTCCATCTCTCTCGCTCTCTTTCTGTCTCTCTTCCCGTAAAGTCCATACAAATGTAAAATTAGCTGCACAATAACGGAATATAGAATTATTACGACGGTCTGACAGTGTGTGAATTACGAATGAAAAATCTCATTACTTTAATTAAATTTTTTTTATCAAGCTTACAGTTATAAATACATATTCTGTTACATATTTTTGTCACAATGAAGATAAAAAATTATTTATATCATTTATATAATTTTTGCTCTTTTTCTGAAAGTTTTGTTTCAACTGTTTAAAGAAAAGGAACATTAAACATTAAAATCAAATGTCACATGTACCGCCAGCAGATACTATTTACGTCATTTTTACCGCTCGAATGTTTTAAACGTGCATGCGTTAAGCGATCCGCGAACTTATCGCAAGGAGAGAAATACGATCTGATCTTCCGTACTGACTTTCCAGATTTGAAATAGCTATCTTCGTTTTGATATTCCTCAACATGCTGACGATGGGAATCGAGCACTACAATCAGCCACATCCCATCTTCTTCGTCCTCGAAGTGTCGAACGCGTTCTTCACGACTGTTTTCGGTCTGGAGGCGATCGTCAAGATTGTCGGTTTACGTTATCATTACTTCACGGTGCCGTGGAATCTGTTTGACTTCCTGCTCGTGCTGGCATCCATTCTGGGTATTCTGATGGAAGACATTATGATAGATTTCCCTGTGTCCCCGACGCTCTTGCGAGTCGTGAGGGTGTTCAGAATCGGTAGAATCTTGAGGCTCATCAAAGCTGCGAAAGGTATCCGCAAGCTGCTCTTTGCTCTTGTCGTCAGTCTTCCAGCGCTCTTCAACATCGGGGCTCTGCTAGCCTTGATCACGTTTATCTACGCCATCATCGGCATGTCTGTTTTCGGACATGTCAAGAAAACGGGCGCATTGGACGATATGGTTAGTGCGGAATTACGTTATAAAACATTTATTTTTACGGACTAAATTTAACATCGCTAAATTAATATTAAGGATTTTGTTCTTAAATTTAATATGCAATATAGAAATAAATAGTTAAAAAATATATATTTTACGCGATAAAAATTTTTAATAGATTTATAAAATATTAAGTTTTAAATAACGTGCATTTTTTATTATTTTTACTTATATTTTATATTATTAATCTTGTTATCTGTTTTGTCTTTTTTCCAATTAAAATTATACATTTTAAGACAACGACGAGATCTTTCCACGATTTATTTCAATTTCTATATCTGTAGGAAAAAATGTTAGAAATAGAATGAAAGATTTTTCAATTCGTATTATTAATAATTTATTAAAATTAATATTTTCCTTCTCTCAGGTGAACTTTGAAACCTTCGGTAGAAGTATGCAGCTGCTGTTTCGTTTAATGACTTCGGCTGGATGGAATGACGTGTTGGAGTCGTTGATGGTACAACCACCTAATTGCGATCCCACCCCGAATAGCCGGCAGATGAACGGAGATTGCGGATACCCCTTGCTAGCGATCACGTACTTCACATCATTTATCATCATTAGCTATATGATAGTCATCAACATGTACATTGCCATCATCTTGGAGAATTTCAATCAAGCTCATCAAGAGGAGGAGATCGGTATCGTCGAAGATGACTTAGAGATGTTCTACATCCGATGGTCGAAGTAAGATATTATTCTCTTTACTATCATACTGAAGAAAATTTTTTTATTTAATAAGTCATATATTTATATAAAATATTAGTAAAATAAATTATTTAGTCACATGTCTTTAAAAATATCCATTAATTTAATAGAAATTTAATGGTAAATAATACGATGGCAGTCTCACCGCAATTTTAAATCGAAATTTTGTTTTTCTAGGTACGATCCGCATGCAACGCAATTTATCAGCTTCTCGCAGTTGAGCGACTTTATAGCGAGCCTGGACCCGCCGCTGGGGATATCAAAGCCCAACGTGGTAGCGTTGGTCAGCTTTAATCTTCCCATCGCAAAGGGTAATAAGATTCATTGTCTGGACATCCTGCACTCGCTCGTCAAGCACGTTCTTGGGCACGTCGAGGAATCGGACGACTTCAGGAAGCTGCAGGAACAGATGGACGTCAAGTTCAAGAAGCAGTTTCCGACTAGGAAAGAGTTGGAGATAGTGTCTTCCACTAGAATCTGGAAGCGGCAAGACAAAGCTGCCAGGTTGATTCAACGTACTATAAAGGAGTACATTGCGTGAGTATAATTAACTTGTGATCAGACAAATAATACTTATTGTAGAAATTAGATTTTTTATATTTTTCGATTTCTGCAATAAAAATTTTTCCGAGAAATTTCTTGGATCAAAATCGAAGAATGACCATGTAGGAGTTGACCTAGGTCAATTTTTTATATTTTTCGATTTCTGCAATAAAAATTTTTCCGAGAAATTTCTCGGGTTAAAATCGAAGAATGACCATGTAGGAGTTGACCTAGGTCAATTTTTTATATTTTTCGATTTCTGCAATAAAAATTTTTCCGAAAAATTTCTCGGATCAAAATCGATATATGACTATGTAAGAGTTGACCTAGGTCGATTTTTTATATTTTTCGATTTCTGCAATAAAAATTTTTCCGAGAAATTTCTCGGATCAAAGTCGAAGAATGACCATGTAGGAGTTGACCTAGGTCAATTTTTTATATTTTTCAATTTCTGCAATAAAAATTTTTCCGAAAAATTTCTTAGGTCAAAATCGAAGAATGACCATGTAGGAGTTGACCTAGGTCAATTTTTTTATATTTTTCGATTTCTGCAATAAAAATTTTCCGAGAAATTTCTTGGGTCAAAATCGAAGAATGACCATGTAGGAGTTGACCTAGGTCAATTTTTTATATTTTTCGATTTCTGCAATAAAAATTTTTCCGACAAATTTTTCGGGTCAAAATCGATGAATGACCATGTAGGAGTTGACCTAGGTCGATTTTTCATATTTTTGGATTTCTGCAATAAAAATTTTCTCAACAAATTTCTCGGATCAAAAATCGATAAATGACCATGTAGGAATTGACCTAGGTCGATTTTTTATATTTTTTTAAATAAAATCACGATTTTTTTAAAAATACCCACATAATTCATCTTTAAGATGAGCCTAGAAAGAAGTGTATATCTTTATTTTTCTGGAAGATATGAATTTTTAAACATTGGGGAAAAGAGGCTTCAACGCAGGTAACACGGCAATTTTAAGATAGGATTACAGTTGTTTAAATTTTGGTACAAACAAATCGACTAACATTTACGCAATTACGTACATAAGAAATAATAAGAAGCATAATGATCTCGATGCACGCGCAGGATGAAGAGAGAGCGCGAGAGAATCGCTCAGGAGGTGGATTCACAGACGCAAACCTCGAGTCCGGGTGGCGTGGATGGTAGGGGCGGGGGTGGATGGAGCGGTAAGCTGTCAGCCCTGCTGCATGTGCACCGGGGTAGCCGGGCCAGTAGTCGCAAGTCCTCCAGGGCCAGCGACGCCAGCGATCTCAGCGAACTCGGCACCGCTTCGGCGTGGCTGTTCCCGAATCTTCCTCTGCTGTTGCTCTCCGGCGCCACCGGAACCCACGAGGACCTGCAACCCCCGGCACTGACCGTGTCCCGTCCTTCACCAACCGCCGATCAACCTTCCGCTGCCTCCAGCTCCGGCTCGGATTCTCACGCTACAATCAGGTTGGTTTCTCTTCACACACAAACACACACACACATACACAACACAAGATAATTCTTAAAATTATATTCAAGAATCTCTCTTACGTTAATTATTTTTTCGCATTAAATTGATTTAGATTGCTCAATTTATATGCCGATTGAGATGAACCATGTTAAATGTCCATCTCTCTACTAACTTTTTCAATTAGATTATGCAAATGTATCATTTCGCGAATTAATTTATGTAACACTATGTGAAATATTAAATAATTTAACAAAGAGACAGTTGCTATAGAGAGAATATTTATTTTAAATTTAATTTCAATTAATTGTGTGAAGGATAAGATCGCGTATCAGCCTGAGGAGTTTGTACATATTAATACAGTTGTATGAATTACTGATATAAGTGTAGTAATTAATAATTAATTTTTATACATATCACACACCTAATATAATACATAAAATTAATCTAGTCTCTTTCCCTTTCAAAACTCCTCAGGCAAGAAAACGAGCAGGTAAAAGTAAACGTATACTTAAAACTCTTTTAAAAAATTTTAGCACTTGGTTTGTATGATGCTATATGAAATGAGAACTGAGATTTCAATTAGTGGTTGAAGTATCACGTATTCATCGGCAGGAAATATACATAGATTCGCCATTTAATTCGTAGCAATGAAATCAGTACGCTACAGCGTTGTAAACGCTAAAAGTACAATGTGAAAGTTTTAGCGGACTAGTAAATACATTAGCAGAGATTAGAAGATAATAGAAGCTCGTTTTGCATAATCTATACTCTCGTAATAATTCATTGCACAATTATAATTCATTACCATGCTTATCGATTTATAACTGTAGTTATAAAAAAGTTGCTATTATTATTACTACGTTGATTATCATGGCTTATTAATGACATTTAGATATGGCATAATTTTAATTATGTCCTACTTCCAGTAGGTTTAAAAAAAGACATTTTTTTCAGTCACGATGTGCAATTTCGAATTTTTTGCATGTTACATATATGTAATAACCCCAGTAGTAGAAAATCCAATCTTGCATAAATGAAGAAACATCTTATTGCAAGGAGTATACCGTTGCTGTTTTATTTATTACATTATTTTTTATATTCGGAGATTGCTTTCTATAAATTATAATCGTACGTGCAGAAGTTTTCTTCACAAAATACATTCAATTATAATTCATTATTTATCTCACGCGACATTCTCCCAATATCTCACGATTACAAAAATCTTGTTATCTTCGAAAATTGGACTCGTAGAGAATAAACTCGAATCCTGCAAAAATATCGTACACTGAGAAACAGTGTATCACTGTACAAAAAGTGAGGACGTTAACAACGGTTCGTTCTCTTAACGTGCCCGCAGATCGCTGGGCCGGCAGGACGCAGTGGAGAAGTATCCGGAGGAGGATGTGCTCAGCCCGCCGACCTCGAAGCGTAGCTCCCTGCGGCCTAGCGGTACCACCCTCTCGCTAAACACGCTGCAGCGGGACATCAAAGAGGCGTTCAACCGGCGATGCGGCAGCCTGAGACGGCGGGCACCGCCGGCGGAGCCGGTGCAGCTGCCGATCGAGAGTAGCGACGTGAGTATTCTGGTGACAGAGCCCAGCCCGGAAAACACGGCTCCGCCTTCGAGACCGCCGCTGATCAGACAGCAGTCGGAGGCGACGGTGGTGCACGTGTTGGTGCACAGGGAAAGCGAGGAGTACCAGGACACACCGGACGACAGCTGATCCCAGTCGACGGTCACCACGCCGGACAGCGACAGCGGCGCGACTCAGTGATAATACATACGTAGAACGTATATTATATACATATATGTAGAGACTTTTCACACAGATCTAATTCTAGATAGGGCGATAATCCGCATGGCTTTTCCGGGGCGAATCTCCTCAAGGACGAAGAGCGTATATTGCGTTGTGCGTGTGAATGTATGCGAGTGCGTATGCGTCGTCGAAGTGTCGGATGAGAACGTTGTATGTTTGGCGATGGTTCTTGACCAATTCGAAGAGAAGAGAAATTAAAGGATGGTCGTAGGATCTTTGTTGATTTGATAACTGCTTATTCAGATAACCATTCTGCTAAGTCGCGCGAGAAAAACAGGAAGGAAAACAGGAAGGTAGATGGAGAATTGTTCTCTTTGTCTTTTTTCTGGAGAAGAGTTTTAAAAACGAAGAATGTCTTGGTATTTCAAAGATTCGGCGAACGGCTCCGGGATTCTCGGGAGCTGGTTTTCACGAGGCACATATAGTATATACGATAAAACATACGTCAATTAAAAATTATACATACACACGTACGAGAGAGAGAGAGAAAGAGAGAGAGAGAGAGAGAGAGAGAGAGAGAGCGTGCGCGCGTGAACGAGTGAAAAACAAAGAGGAAAGTCCATCATTGGGTGATCATGTCAAAGCGAATACGAAGTTTTAATTATGTATAACAGCGTTTTGATAGCGAGAAATAATTACACATTAGAAAAAAGAAAAAAGAAAACAAACACAATTGCGTACGTGCTTATTATGTGCGTTGAAAATTCTTACCACGCAAAGTTGCATTCCTTAAAGCACTTCTTGGGGAATTTTTTATTACGGTTCTGAGCCTATCGACATTTGCATGTAAGTGATTGAAGCATGACTTATCCTTTCAAAAATCTTCGTAAATTTAAACTATTATAAAATATATATGAGAATTTTATGAAAATGAGTTTCATTTTTTCGCTGTTGTAAAAATTATCCTAAAATTAAAGACATTCCCGGGTTAAAGACACTCTTTATTTTTAGAAAAACTCCAAATCAAAATCCATCTTTCTTTTTCCTTTCTCCAATGTGTATACTTATCTCAGTTTAAATGCAAAGGGCACGACAAAGTACAGCTACAAAGGATTGAACGAGCGCGCCGTGATTATATGCAATTTTATGCGGTAAAGCGTTCGCGGGCGCGCGATTCTCGTCCCATATGTATAACCCACATACATCGCTTGTATATACTTAGGTATAGGACGAGAAAAACTGCGAGGTACACTGTCCCGTCGCAGAACGATGGAACAAACCGGAAATACATGTACCAACCGCCTCTTTCAGGGAGCCGCGTCTCCTACGGCGAACTATACAATCATGCGGGGGTGGCTCCACCCTAGTGCAGGAGAGATCATATCCCGCATATTAGAAAATTACGACTAGCCTTTCTGATCACATGTCCGCAAACGTGCGCGGATAAATAATTGCGTTACGCTCAAGAGCCTACACATACTCTCATATTCACTAATATAACATTCATATACCAATAATATACATATATATATATATATATGTACAATATGTATGTATGTATGTATATTACAAGTGTATGTAAACCATACCACACGCATACGATAATTATCCATGTATAGATATATACATATACACATATAAAATGAGACGGCGGTTTGTATCGCTGTTATAATATCGCAGTAATTTTTAGGATCACATTCTATGCGTGCGTGCGCGCGTGCGTGTGTGTGCGTGCGTGCGTGCGTGTGTGTGTGTGTGTGTGTGTGTGTGTGTGTGTGTATGTGAGAGAGAGAGAGAGAGAGAGAGAGAGGATTCGCAAGGATGAAAGCTTTTCTTTACATTTTCACGAATCAGTTTTTCTCTCGCTTATTTCCTGCTTGAGATCGGGGAACTCCGGCCGTTTTCATCGGGGAATTTTCGCCTGCCGCCGAGCTTTAAAATCGCGAGACAAGGGAATGATCTCTCTATCGCAAGTTACTTTATAAATTGTATATTCAAATATAATTGCACAGAGAAAATTACATAGGGTATACAATACATATATATAAGCCGTTAGTGTCTTTAAAGTATCTGATTGGGACGTGAAGGCGCGAAGTCTCTCTGCAAGAAGCGAGAGCTGCTCGATAAAGGTGCGATTACAACGCGGCTGCTTCTTCGAAATGTGAGAAATTATATATTAGGTACACCCGTTTAGATAATCCGTTGCTCTCGATCGCAAATCCCCGATATCGCCTCAGAAATGCGTCTTTGTGGCAAAGTAGACGAAAAGAAAAGACTGGAATGTATGTGCGGAAACTTGGACATTTGATTTTCAATATTGGAAATTAGTTTCAACATTTGTTTTGAATTCTTTTGTAATATTTTTCGATTCCTATTCAAGTGTTAATATTCAAAAACACACTAGTAGAAAAGATTGACTTCTGACTCCTTAATCGACCCCTTATATTTTGTTGAAAAAAATTCAACGCAAAAAAGTAGCCAAATAAAATTAATATGTAGCTTTTTATATATAAAAAAATGAAAGAAATTTTCACAAATTTTTATTTTGATTCGCATTTTTCACGGGAATAAACAAAAATTATTCTGTGTGAAAGAAACTTATTATGAAAATCGAAAATGAGAGGCATGATAAAAAAGGAAAATCTGCGTGAAATGAATTTAAGTACACGTCGGACTTATATACTGAGCTTATGAGCTTAAAATATTTTATGATTTAATCAATAATATCGTCGTTTCATATTAAAACAATGTCTTTTGCTCGCGTCTTGTAAAAAAAATACAGACCTTCATTGCAAAAAGAACGAGATGAATTAAAGAAAATTCAGCTACACGAACAGTTCTCTAAATTAGCGATTTAAAATTGAATTTTTTCGAATAAATTGACGAGATTTCTTCGAATTTATCCTATCTTTCGCAAGACGCACGAAATATTTGGAAAGATTAACAGATATCTTGAAATGTTTTACATGATTTAACGGTATTTAAACGCTTCTCTTAGAGATTCTCAATCACAACCCTCAACTTGTTTTCTCTTATAATTTTCCTCTTGCCATCCTATACTTTCTTATGCGATAATAACATCACAGGCCATTTCTCATATTTCACTCTCATGAGGATACGATTGAGCACGTTCTTTCCTTCGCTTTATATCTTAATTATAAATAATTAAGGGTCCGTTTGCAGTAACGGCCTCGGTCAACTAATAAATAGCAGCAATTTCCTGTTCCTTTCCAGATTACGACGATGTTTTCAATATAAAGCAATATATTGTTTGCCATTGATAATAAGAAAATTCTGAAAAATTTTTATATAAAATATCATGACGATTAATCGTGAAATATAATCTCTTTTGAGTGAAACTCGGTCGGCGAAATTAAGCAAGAGATATTATATTAGCCTCTCATTTGTTATCCTGATACACATTTGAAATGTAATTCGCCGATTTTTCAACTTCTAATGTTGACTATTTCTGCGTCAATATATACTAAACATCTGAGTCGTTTTTTCCAATTATGTGTACAGCATAATTGGCTGAAAGGAACGGTGATAATTGCAATATATCCTTTAAGCAGAAAGAAAGCTTAGTTGACCACGAGAATGTAAAATCACACGGAAGGCATTAATGCAACGGGCTCGAAGGGAGATTCGCATTTTTCGATACGACACCGAGATGTTCTAACATGATCTTCGATAATTTTAGATCAGTCTTGAATTCGAACGTGTATTGTATGATAACTTCTCATTTCGCTCCGCCTGACTCGAAGGCGCGCAAACTCGTCAATACACAACGTTGTTAACAATATTGTAGTATATAATTATAAATAATAATACAAACGAAATATAACTAGAAATGTTAAAATGTTATCGGGCTGTTGTTATCTTCGCTGAAACATATGTCATTGTTTCCGCCCAAGATCTTCCTCAATACTTAGGTAATCGTATAGATTTTCAAACATACCCGCGATATTACTTACATTATTAATATAATTAGAACAAGTGTAACATACAAGCCAAAATGTAAATAAATTTATTTAATGTATTCAAACATTAAGGAATAGGCAAAAAGATATATATACCTATATATATCGAATTTAAACTGAAATACATTACGCTAAATATATATACATTTATTTGCATTATGATACATACTTATTTCAGAATTTTTTAAATGACTACAATCAACAATCAAATAGCAACAATCGTTGCTATTGCCTGAACTTACGAGTGATTAACTTGAGTGGATTATTTAGTCGAAACTCGGGTACGTTTGTTCCAAGAGAAGTTCATCCCGTAGCTACGAGGTTTCGGCTGACTAACATTTGGCTTTTGCACGTAGTAATCCCATCCCATCTTTTTGCAGTGAGCAATCGCCTCTTCCTTTGTCGCAAAATCAACTTTGATATTTGACATAGGATCTCCACTGCATCAAAAATACATAAACATTATTATATCATGCATATAAATATATATGTTATATGCATTACTGTATACAATAGATACCAAATACCAGAAGTGGCTCAAATATATCACAATTTGTATGGCTTATATGTATATAAAACATAAACTTAAACACATTAATATTTACCTGGAAGTCCATCCCATCAATGGATTCTCCCAGCGTTCGCGTGTATCGAAATCCATTTGCCAAAGGTGAATATTATTCGTTCCCGATTGCATAGCACTTTTGGCAGGCTGATAAATCCGTACTTTGCGCGTCTTGATGTGTTCCTCAGGAACACCGGACACGTAACCAACGTCTTCTTCAGCTACAGTGATTGTGCTTTTCAAGGCTTGCACGTACTTGGCCTCCTCTTGTGATTGTATAGTCTCTTGAAGATTCTTACGCTGCGCTATGTCAGGTTTCTTTTCTACTTCTGAGCCTTTACTTGAAAATAATCTGCTCAATCTGCAAGAAACAAAACTTCTATAACTTGTAAACTCGTCTTTTCAATAATTCTTTATAAGCTAACGTTACATGCTCTGCTATTGCATTTTAATTTTAAAAAATAAAAACAGAATTTAGGAACAGTGTATCCAACGATTTAGAGATGGGTTGTCATCGATTCTTCAACTCGTATTAAAATTGAATATATTTGGCTTTATTGCGCGTGCATCAAGAAATTTTATAGTTTCAGCTTGAATATACTACGCATTGAAATAATATTTAGTATAATTAAAACGGATCTAGTAGATCTGTTATGTAAAATTTCGAGGTTATGTCCTATGTCTATCTTTCATTATCATTTGCCTAGAAAATGAACAAAGCGAGATACCCAGGACTGCTCCTGCAAATTCCACTCGCACATTGTTGCAGTAACGCGCGAGACGCCATTCCGTTCGCAAAAATATAACAAATAATAAATTGGACGCGAAACAGCTGATCATATGGAACAATTCTGGAACGACTGTCGGCAGCGTCGTCCGTCGATGGTGTCGGCAAACCTAGTTCGCCTTACGGCCAGTGTGCGGCGCAACAAAATTTGACTCAAATTTCGGCGCACTTTTCAAAACTATAATGCTGTACGCAGATTTAAATGTATAGTCAATAAATTAGGTACGTACGCAGCTCATTATATATACTTTGCGGTATGTATTTGTAGTCTTATATATTTTCCGTAAAGAAAAATTCCAGGAGAATCTGTAAAGTTAAATACATAATCTCTTTAGAAATAAATTTCAAAATGTTAAGCAATCAAATATAATTATAAATTCCGTATATTCTCCTTCAATTTTCTTACAAAATGTATATTTACACAGTGTCTTTGTGCTATTTCAGTACATTGTCGTTTTAGCTTTCTACCAAGAGATTGCATCCGTGCGTCACAAGCTCGATCGATCGCCATACGGAATTGTACGGAATGAGAGAAAGAGAAAGGGGATAGGAGAAAGAGAGAGGCTGACCTACCCTTAACGGTGTCACAGCGAGCGTACCGGACGAGCGTACGCATGCCCGACGTCACTTGCTCCTTCTCTCAGGAACTGCATCGCGTAGGGATAACACAGCGAGTAACACCGCGACGGGCAAATGTAGCTCGCGTGGGCTCACCACCCTCTTCGCATTTTTTGCATGTAATCAAGAGTCGAGAATAAGGCTGTTGCGAGGCGAGGCAGAGAGATGAGGGAAAATGTAAGTGCATATATTAACATGCGAAAATGTAAAATCGACGAATTTTCTCGGTTTCCTTGATGCACGTCAACAATCCCGGCAAAAATTTTTCTAATTCTTCATGTAATTTCTCAGAATTCCTATGTAAATTTTAGGATTTTTCAGAATGCCTTTTTTTTATTTCTCAGACTTTTACATGAATTAAAACATTCAGAAGTGCTTAGAAAATCTACAGTTTTTCTAAAATTCTTTATAAATTCTGAATTTATTCATCAACGAAACGTTGCAAATTCGAATTACTCCGAAGACTAATGGCAAAATTTATTTATCTATAAATATAATTTGTCACATTCGAAATTCGATAAGAGAAAATGTAAATTAAATTCTCTAAAAAGAGTCGATAAATTTTGGTAGAAATGAAATTTAATAAAAATTTAATATCTTGTTTTTGAAATGAGAAAATGAATCGATTAACTTTATACATATTTCATGTACAGCGTAAATTGTGTATTACTCTTTTCCAGGACAGAATTACGTTATGTTTTTTATTGATATTAGCGTTATGTACGAGAGTATATTCGGCGGACGCCAGGCACATAATTACCAAGAGAAATTACAGTGACCAAAGTGTAAGGGGCTATCTAGCCGAGGTAGGCAAATAAATCAAATTAAAGAAACAAGTACTTATTTTATATCATAACGTACGAATTATATTACTTAACGAAAAGAAAATATTTCTATGATGTTTTCTCGAATTTAAAACAACGAAATTTAACAACAAATTTCTCAGAGGATCTGCTGGTGGAACGAAGTGTGCAAGGAAGAATTTCACAGTAAATTCCGGTGTCGCTGCCCGAGATGGTCCTATTGCCGTGCACCAGGAAGATATTACGACGCGCATTGCAGTATGACACGCACAGGCTACATATGGACCCAACCGGAAACACCGTTGAGTCTCGAAATCGATAAATAAACGACGCTACGAGTGCCAGCCCTGCAAAGAAAGAAAGGTGAATTAAAAAGAATCGATAAGAATCCATTTCGCAAAGTCGCGAAATAAAGTAAGTGAAATATAATAATCATTTTTTCAATCTTTTTTTCAGTATTTTACGTATTTTAGTATTGCTACTATAACTTTACACATTTTTCATATGAAATAATTCTCTTGTTGTTACTTCATCTTTAAATCAATTATTTTCTATTTTGTTTAATTTTGTTCAGCATTTAATCAAACTAGAAATGGCAGAAAATATCCAAATATTTTTAAACAGTTACTCATTATACATCACAGAAATGAATGATTTTCGACTAATGTTAATGGATTTTTTTCACAGGGATGGCAATACGATGGAAATCAAATATCTCCCGTTTAAAATCAAAATCGGTGCTCGTTAGAGTTTCGCAGATTTCACCGGTTAAAACATGGCACAATTGTTCTAAAGGTAATTTTTTATTAACAGCTTTGCTTAAAAAGAAGACGAGAACATTATTCAAAGAATGGTATTCTTCGAAGACATTTGGATTTCGAAGAATAATGTGATAGCTGTATTATTAGCGCATTGACGAACACTTGCTGCCAAGAATTTATAATTGCTGTATTATATTAAACTCGTTATGGTCGTATATGGTTGCTATTAATAAAGCTCTGATGGAGTAATTATTTTTCAATAATCCACTCACTTGTCCCACAGATTTATCTTAACATAGATTTTCCTTACAGAAATACTGGATTTATTACTGGAAAATAGGAATTAACTACTTATTTTGAGTATTAAACTGAATTTCTGTAAGGGTTACACATAACTTGTTAAAACACTAATTTTGTTTTTAGTTTTTATAAATATCATTTAATAATATAATAATAATATCCTCCTCATTCATAATTTAATTATAATTTACAAAAATGTAACTGAAATTCGAGTGTACAGTAAGCCAAAATCTTATCGAAAATAGAAATTAGAATTAAAATTACCGCAAACAAACTAAATTTTAATTCAAGTCTGTCACATACAGTACGTGTTATGTACACAGAAAAAAATTATATATATATATATATATTAACAGCATCTAACAAAAATAATCTTGTTAATTTAATAACGTACATTAATAAAATAAATATTTTATTAAAACAAGCATGACGTATTTGTCTCCATTAATATACTTTATTGAATTAACAGCATGATTTTTAATTAGGTTGCTGTTAGCTAATACTGTTAACACAACAGCATGTTTCTTTCTGTGTACGTGCCTGGACCAAACAATGCTACAGATTACTGAGAGTTATTGATTATCTTGCGAACACATAAAAACTCTGACGTCAATGGTTTCCAGGATACGATCACCCGGCATTCCTACCCACTTTCCTGGGACGGTAAGCAGGACACCTGCGCGCGAATATCGATCTTCACCCACCTGTCTGATTGTACCGGCGAATCCTTTTTCAAAAATCCTCCACAGATCCAGTTGAGTTTGAACGACATCTGACACAACAGCTGTTTCTCATCAATCATCGGTATATCCAATTTATTCTGCATATTAATGAATTCACGATCGACTGTTCGTTTCCTTCATTATTCCTAGACACAATTGATTTTATTCAAGTTAAAGTGAGATATAATCGCTTACACTGCGCCGAATAAACAATAAATTTTTAACAAGCAATTAAAAATTATAATAGAAAACTAATGTTAATTTTATTACAAAATAAATAATATTAAAAAATAATTCGAAGAAATTATTGGCTGCCATTATATTAATTCTATAAAAGGCGGTTTTTTATTATTTTAATTCACGTTCAATTATTCTTCACCTTATATGTACGTTATATTTTCATATATTTATATCCCTACTACGCCGCCCTATAATTTTTTTACAGTTTTATTATAATCCCTTTTGTTCTAGCGATCTTATATATTAAAATTGTCGTATTTCGATCCAATTATCATAAAATAATTATAGAGATATATAGTTTTTGATATATTATTCCACCGGGTGGCGAGTCAGATCATCATTTGATTCGATCTCACTGTATTTCAACATCGAAATCTTGAATTCTTTTGTTTTCGTATTACGTCGGGCAATCGATTCATTTCCTTGCTACGTACTTGTTGCATTAATCTATCGGTAGCTATCTATATTCTCGAGTTGTGACAATTTTAGTTCGACGAGCGCTTGCGCATGTTATCGATTAGTGCTTGGCAGTGCTTGGACTGTTTCACTTGTTCAGTAGATCCCGCCGACTGTGAGATTTATGGATGAGCAGAGAGGCGATGGCGAGTGATGGAGAAAACCGATTCCTTTTAGTTCTCTCGGTGTTCGCAATAGTGATATTTAAAGGTGTTTCGTCCGATATCGGCGAAGAAGGTTTCGACGGAAGAAATTTCAACAAATTTAACGCTCATCTTTACCGATTCTCTCACGTATGTAACTGAATTTACATCTGATATTATCTTAATAAATTGTCATGTCGCAATATTTAGAAATTCTAAATTTTGCACTGATTTAAGCCAATATTCGTAAGCCGTTCGTATTTTCAGACCATCTTAAGTAATACATTCATTCTGCCCAGCTGTTATTGATAAATAAAACTTACGATTATTTTTGTTTGTTTTCCGGTAAAAAATGCAGGATCAGTCATTTTCGGAATCTCATAATGCGCCACTGCATCCCGTTGAAAATCATTTCTGGCGAAGTCCCGAAAATCTTGGTGAGGTTTCCGGAGTCGCGGTAGAGCCGAGTGGAAATCTCTTGATTTTTCATCGCGGAGATCGAATATGGAATTACGAGTAAGTCATCAATAAATTAATGAATAAAAATCAAAAGAGCATAACGTACAATTTATAAATTTCAAACTTTCTAAGGAAAACAACGATTGTTGAAGTATTTAAATATGCACTATAACACTTTTTTTAAAAAGAATAACTGTGATAGCTTTGGAGCTGATTTTATTTCAGTAACTGTATCCCTGATCGGATTTATTTAATTCTTTTAACTTTTAATATGCTAAATATATATTTCAGAACAATCCATTTAAATTTGAAATATTTCCATAATGTTTTATTAATAAGGGATTTGATGAAATTTTAGCACCTTCAATGAGAATGCAGAATATCAAGAGAAATACAGAGGTCCCATTCGTGATAATACAGTATTAACGCTAGATTCTAAAACCGGTGATATTATTCATGGTTGGGGAAATCAGACGTTTTATTTACCACACGGAATTCATGTTGATCCCTTTGGAAATATATGGTTGACTGATATTGCTCTCCATCAAGTATTCAAGGTATACATATAAAAAAATGGACATTAAAAAGATAAATAACCTTTGTTATAATTAATAAATGATAAAAAATAAATAATAATAGATCATAAATTTTGCCTTTAAACAAATGAAATGTTGCGTTATACTTAATTGTGAAATATCTTAGATTCTAAACCACAAATGTTTTCATTGGTAATAATTATGTATAAACGATGAATATGCGCATATATTTAAATTATTGTATATTGGCAAGTAACTGAAAATTTATTATTTAGTAATAATTTATTAAAAGCTGATATCCGTATAAATTATAGTACTCAGCTTCTGGTGTTCCTCAACTGGTCCTCGGTCAAAGATTCGAGCCTGGTAGTGACATAAATCATTTCTGCCAGCCAACCTCAGTAGCGGTTTTACCGACTGGCGAAATCATTGTCGCTGACGGATATTGCAACAATAGGATAGTATTGTTTGATAAAGGAGGCAATCCCAAATATACTATTGACGAAAGTACGTTAAATATATACTAATCAAATAATGTTAATAATGTCCATCTTAAATTCTTACATGTACTAAAATAATTCTTAAGTCTATATAGAAACACATTCTCTTCTTTTGTAAAAATATACTTTCAATATATTTTTTATTATTAAATATTTAAATAAAATTAATATATTTGCAATTGTAGATTGGCTTACTTTGAGAATCCCACATGCCCTGACAATTTTGCCAAATAGACAAGTATGTATCGCTGACCGAGAAAATTGGCGAATTGTGTGCCTGGACGTGACGTTTTCCGGATTGAGTGAAAATTTAAAACTCCCCTATTCGATTCATCATCCGCATTTTGGTCGAATATTTGGAATTGCGTCGTACCGTAAGTAATTCATGATAACTGCAACTTCTCGTGTATAAATTATATTTTCTGTATATTAAAAATACACTTTCAATCTCGTTAAATTCCAATCCATACTAATATTAAATAAATCATACAATAAAAATAAAGTCAGAAATATTGATTAATAAAAAAATCAGCAATATTATAATAGTACTTCATTTTTCAAGATAAATGTCTTTATTATATCAATAATTTCAGATGGTTTTATTTATGCTGTGAATGGTATGACATATAGAAACGTACAAATTAAAGGTTTCACCATCGATCCCTTAAATCAGAACGTAACCGGATTTTGGGGCCCAGAATCTTCAGTAAGTATTATGTTTTCGTAATTTCCATACATACATTATAGATATCTAACATATACATCTGAACAATGCGCAATAATATTTTGCTATTTTTTTAAATAAAAAAAATATATATTCTATTTTTTCTCAGTCTTTCACAATGCCCCACGCCATCGCTGTATGCCCATATGGGACAGCCCTTTACGTATCAGAAATTGGACCAAACAAAGTATGGAAGTTTGACCTGATAACTAAATCTAACTAAGGTTAAACTAACGCAGGTGTTAAACGACTGGTATTACAACTGAGAACGATCGTCTGATGCTATTTACACTTATAATTCTGGAGACCAGAAAACAAATTCATGAAAAACAGTGAAATACAATCGTTCTCTTCCAGCCTCATTAATCGCAGAATATAAAAAAAATGATAAGAAAATATTTTTTTATTCGCTTTCTAATTTAACATCTGTTATAACTATATTAATAGCCGCGATCCGATTTACGCTTACATTGAAATGTTCACGACTCCTCACAGGAAGAATTGATCCCTTTGTATTTAATAAACTCAAATAAATGAACCTAAGTTTCTGTGGATATTCAAGTATAGTGACACATTGCAAGCATACATAATTACACATTACACGACTTTGTAATTCATGCTTGGCCCGTGCTATCCCTTACTAGAAGACAAGGACCATATTAAATTTGATAAACCTTTCCAAAATAGATCAATGTTTCTTAAGTATTTTTTTATATTTATTTTTCATTATACACTGTATTATTTATTATATTAAAAAATATTAAATGTTTATTAAATATTTATTGTTTAATTACTTATTTGAAATAATATTTTAAAATATATAATATACATTCAAACAAACAAAAATTGCAAAAATTGCGTTTATCGCAAGCTTAAGAAATAGTCTCTAGACTATAAAAAACTTTATAAACTGTCATAGGCAAATTAAACAAAATTTTTATAGTATTTTAAAATATAACTGAAGAGATTTAATAATCATTTGAATAATTGAAACTTTATCAGATTGTTATTGCACGAAAACATTTCGATGTAAAAATAGAAAGAACCAAAAAACAGTAGCCCCAGAATCAAGCGAATGAGATTGAGAGTGGGATTTGGTCTTCGCGCGCGAATTGCAATAATAGAAATAACATTATGAATTTGATCTCACTAATACATGATCAATATGATCATGATTAACAATATTTCCTATAAATACACAGTCGTTTTCAGTAAATCCGTTCGTTTTTTCTAGCACAATGTATCACAAATCTCATTATCAATTTATTAAATATGCTTATGTGATATCTACTAATTAGTATCTATACTCCGTTCACAGTAAGAGCATACCCAAATTCGACGAAAATTCGTACGTCTCGCGCATGTTCCCTCCACAGAATGCTTGGAAAGTACTACTCTTCCTACCATCCTACCCATATGTGGAGAGGCAGGCATGCTCGTGCTGTGAATGGAGTATAGGTATACATTATTTATATCGGATTAATCGTGATTTATACATTACCGTGCACTAGAGTGGTGTTACGACATCGTGCATTGCGTACCTCCATGTCCACGTCCTTGCTACCTCTTCGAATTTCTCGCGATCGTTCATGTACATCTCCCCTAATTCTGGTTCTATACACACCTGTTAATAACAATCATACATTAGTAATAATTCAAATATATTATTGCTAGTCTTGATAAGTGTATAAATATACATTAATATATAATATCGATTTATAAATTAAATTGAAAATTTTTGAAAATTAAAATAAATAATTAGGGTTAATATTTTATTAAATATTTTTATCGAATAGATTGATTCCAAAATGATACACTTACATGACAGTACAGATCTGTAAGCAGACTTTGTATACTGATAAGAACTTTAGATATTATGAGAGCAAGTGACCAATTGTGATGTATCGAGTCAATAATCAATATCAACGTCTCTGTACCTCAATGTACGTTCGGGTGAGGTTTTTTTCGTTAGAAATCTCACTGCAGGTGGGCACATGGGATAACTGTAAGAAGTGTGGTTATACATACATAGTATATTAGTACATACATAGAATATTAAATTTTAATTCAATTTTACAATTAAATTTTAACATTTTCTCAGAGATTTTATTAGAAAGATAAAAAAATACTGTAAAGAATGAGCAAGCTTAATACATACCTAAACGGTACTTGTAGATATAGATAAAACAATCCTCCCTCATACGGATTTTCCACTGATCTCATGATAGTGGCTTGCCAGTGGCAGCACATATGATTGAGAGGCATCGCCTCAATGCTTTCCGGTGCATCAATCCTTAAGCTTTTGAGCTCGTTAAGTAACCTGTTCCTTCGTCAAGAGTTCTTCTCCATTCTGGGCGGCCGTGATCGCAGAGAGAACTGCGCCAAGCATGTCCGACACACAAGCGGTACCGAGGAGGTTAGACAATCGTACACTTCATACCAATTTTTGATGCAGCCGGTGGGTTTGTACAGAAGCGTAATTTCACATGCTGCTTCCATTGCAGCTGCTGTGACGTGCGTCAACAATAGGGCAGAGAGGATCCTCTCTGAATAGGGCAACAGGCCGCACTCTGCACCATCGTCGACGACGTCGACACTCAATGACACTCGACACTCTCGACAGACTGATTCGCTGCCGACAGTGCCGACCACAAGTCTTCAACAAGTGAGGTTCGAATCTTCGCTAAGTGGGGTTTGAGTCTCCGCTAAGTAAGGTTCGAATGCGCGCACGCTATAAGTGCAGCGGGAGAATTATAAATTCAATAAATCTCCATTAAAATGTGGTTCGAGTCTCTGCTAAGTTGGGTTCGAGTCTCCGCTAAGTCTTTAAGAGTATCTCGTCGGTGGTAGGTTATAAATGTTTAATTAAAATTATCTGGATGATTCACAAATCTTTTTAATCATGCTTCATAACTCTTCATACAAAATACAAACGATTCGATACAAAAAATTTGTATAATTTATTTATTTCGGTTAAACGCATGGCGAAAAATTAATTAATTAATTACAATTAATTGAATGACTCACAAACCTTTTTAAATGCACTTCAAATGTCTTAATACGAAATACAAACATATGGGTTTCTTAAAAAGACAATGTTCGACAAAAAGTCAATGTTCGATCAAATACGTTACATTATACGATTGTATTTTGTTTATTACAGTAAATTGTGATGTGTATCTAAAACAAGGTACACCGCATTTTGGAATATATCCATCAGGTTCCTCTTACTGTCGGATATTTCTCTATCAAATTGATTGAATGTGCAACTAAAAAGTTTGTTAAAGTATGCATATCCCGTAATTTCTGTACATTACTTAGACTTAGCGACTTTGCGTGAATTGCTAATGAGGTAAGTGCATCATCGGATTTGCCCCGCTTAATGATGTTCCCCAACTCTTTATCTTGATTTGATACCTTAACAAACAAAATGTAGAATAAAATTTTTTTATTTTCGACTTAGTTTTCGAAAAAAATCGAATTTGAAGATTCGCGCGACTTACGCATACAGCTGTTACAGTCAACAAAATACGGTTCGTCGAACGATGTTTAAAGTGTATCGTGTTTATAAACAATGTCTATACGGCATTTAAAAACTACTGAGTTCAAGTAAAAACACAAAATAAATTTTTCCATCACGTCGAGGAATCACGTCGTGCTTATACATATTATTAGTTCGGACGCTGTATATGTATGTATACGCACAATTTTTTAAATAATAAAAGATTTAAAAATTTAAAAGAGTAAAAATGATTTAAAGATAAAGTTAGGAAAAGCAGTTCAAGTATTATATTTATGTGTATAAATGTAAGAAACACAAGTTTTTTAAATTCTAAATTTGTCCTTTTGGCAATAATAAGCAACTTCATACGTGGAATAAGTCTAATAATTAATTTTTAAATGAACAATCAAATCAATTTATATGCAACATT
>NW_012026812.1:4022187-4033452 GCF_000956235.1 Wasmannia auropunctata
ATTATACCGTATTATTTATTTCCGCTGCGCAGGTTCCAGGTTGTAGAGGAATCAGGTGGACAGGTTTATTAGCTTCATCAGCTTCAACAACAATAACAGCAATTATAGCAATTAAAATTATAGCTTTCATTTTTGACTTATTGCGTATAATGTACTGATTATATAATCATCTACTGACACAGATTTCGTTGTCTGACTAATTTATAGGAAAATTCTTATCAACAATAAAGTATATCGGATACATAAAATAGAAAACGTGAAACTTTTAATTTTTTAGTTATAATAAAGTATATCAAGCATCGTGAGATGCGCAGTAGTTTCAAAAATATCTGTCAATAAATGTTTTCTTATCAACGGTGCATCATATTTTAATAAGTACATAACATTGCTATATTTATAATGTTTTTCAGCGGTAGCAGATAAGTTAAGTCGAAACATGTACCGCGTACATTCATCTTAAATTTGTTTGTATTATAAAATTAATAAATGCTGTCATCTTCGTTATAATTTGGCCTTGTTAGTTTGGCCTAACTTCATTAAATTTTTTATTTATATAGATTTATATGTATTGTGGGAATTCCTTGCAATCGTATAAATATACGATATACGCAAAATATGCAATACGTACGCGCGTGATTGTTTTTATCTGCTGCCGTTGAAAAACATCAAATATAGCAATATATATGTTACGTACTTATTAAAATATGATGCACGGTTGATAAGAAAATCATAATTACATTTATTGACACATATTTTTGAAACTACTGCGCATCTCACGATGCTTGATATACTTTATTATAACTAAAAAATTAAAAGCTTCACGTTTTCTATTTTATGTAGCTGATATACTTTATATATTGTTGATATAAATTTTCCTATAAATCAGTCAGACAACGAAAACTGTGTCAATAGATGATTATATAGTCAGTATATTATATACGCAATAAGTAAAAAATGAAAGCTATAATTTTAATTGCTATAATTGCTGTTATTGTTGTTGAAGCTGATTTTCCATCTGGACCCTGCGCACATGAAATATCTTATATTGTATAATAAAATTATTTTGTTAATATTCTAAACAATACTTATTAAAATAAAACGATATATACTATCTCATATATACTATATGTAAAATGCATATAAATTGATTGGATTGTTCATTTAAAAATTAATTATTAGACTTATTACACATGAAATTGCTTATTATTTTCAAAAGGACATTTATTGTAAAGGACATTTATTTATTGACATTTATCTCAGCGGAGATTTATTGAATTCATTCTCCCGCTGCACTTATAGCGCGCGCGCATTCGAATCCCACTTAGCAGAGACTCAAACCCCATTTAGCGAAGATTCGAACCGGATATTTTTAGGGTGCCGTCCCATGGCAGAGATTTTTCATGTAACGCGTATCGCGTAACCAATCGGAAGCATTACGCGTTTTCTGATACGCAAAATTTATTTCCATATGTCCCATGATACGTAAAAAAATTAGATAGCGTACATGATAGCCAATTATATCCAATAAAAATTACAAAGGTCGCAATTCATAGATTACGCGCATTTATAATATACTCCATATGGGACATATGGGAAATAAATTTTGCGTAACAGAGAAAACATTGTTGATTTGGTAGCACTGCGAGAATAGTGAGAATATTCCGCTGATCCACCGCACGGCGCACCGCGCACACCGCACGACACTGTTACAAAATGGCAGGCGACAAGATTGTTGATTGTACACAAAACGGCAACAGCGAGAAAATAAGCGAGAATGGTGACTTGAGTCTCAGTCTGAATCTGGAGGATGATTTCGTTGAGTCGATCGAATACGTTCCTTGCCCCGAATTTCAATTCTCGGTAAGCCGATTTCCGTTGTAACTTTCTCTTTTTTTTTTCTTTCGATCATATCACCGTATTTTGCCAACGTTTCGTGTTAACGTACGATTTTGCACTGATAATCGAGCATCGTGTATGATTTTGAGGTAAAGACGAGCATATTAAACGCACTTATATCTGTATTTATCCGTAAATTATTTCTCTGTGCGACGTGTTTATCGATTTAATAATTACCTATATGACTTGGTTAACTGTTAAGGTAATCATTTCGTTCCGTTATAGATATTATCATTTATTTGTTATAAGTGACATATATATTTGTCGATAATAGATTGACTAAACTTAAATTTTGATGTCATTTCATAATTTTCCTTTCATTATATTAAGACTCCATAAATTTTTATGCATATATATATATATACATATACACATGCATATATTATATGTAAGTTTTTAATTTACAGACAACGGCATGTTATATTTGCAATGGATATTATGGACCATGTTTTGAAGAACCAGTCTGTGCGACGTGTCATGCATTTCTATTCCCAAATGATGTCGATCTACTCCAGGTGCCAATTTTCAGTGAGGTACAATATACATGATACAATTTGATTTTGCAAACTTATTTTATCTAATTTAACATAATAATAATAATGTATATTATGCTAAATTAGATTAGACCTTATATATCTATATATATATATAGATATATAAAATATGTTAGTAAATTACTGGCAAGCATATATTATTTTTAACTTAAATGTTAATAAATAATTAGTATCAATAATCAATATCTATTAAAATATTAACCTTTTTATATTGAAAATTACAAAAATTACAAAAACACTATGAAAATCAAGTCTATGAATTATTTATGATTTATTAAGAATAGAGAACTTTTGGGAGATAAAATATTTTATGAGCATGAAATTTAGTAACAGCACTATTCCAAGATATATTACCATTGATAACAGATTTTATCACGAAATTTTTCTAGGCATACTACCTAAGAGAATGAATGTTCACGTTATTAATATTAATGCTAATCTTGTATGTGTGCTTTTTTAAACAGAAAACGGATGACGAAGATTCGGGAAATGACGAGCCGACTGATTTATACTATAATCACGAGAGGAGAACTAGTCAGCAGCAGCAAAATTCTCCGCAGAGCGTCAATCCTAACATCCCAAACGCACAGCAGAATCCACTCAATCATAACGCGAACGTTTCGCGCCGTTGTTACGCGCAGCATCAAAACGCGGCGCCTCAGTGCAATTATCACGTGCTCCAGAGCAATTCGAATAGCAATTCCGTTGACAAGTGTGTAGCAGCGTTTGCGCGAAACCGGACGAGGGGCGACTGCGACCATCTAAACTGCGCCAGTTGGAATCGAGATGAAATCGCACAGGAGAGAAGGATGATAGAGGAAAGTTTCCGAATGCCGGAGATGTTCGAGCCTAGGTACGACGTCGTGCAGTATCATTGGAACTACAGGGCGTACGACAGGGAGGACGCGGGTGAGCCGTCGCGGCCGTACAATCTGTCGGAGCGGCTGGAGATACTGTCGAATCACAAACATATTGAGCACGAGCCCATCAACGAACCGGGTTTAGTGGAAAGATTGCCGCCCGAGGTGCTGCTCGCCATCTTCTCGCATCTCGACGACATCAGTCTGTGGTCGGCAGCGAATGTCTGTCGACGATGGTGCGGCCTACTGTCGACGCACGTCACGCAGCTGCAATGGAAACAGCATGTGAAATTACGCTGGCCTCTGTACAAACCCATCGGCTGCATCAAGAATTGGTACAAGGTGTACGATTATCTGGCCTCCTCGGCACCATGTCGGACATGCTTGGCGCAGACCTCTCTGCGATCAGAATGGAGGCCGCCCAGAATGGAGGAGAATTCTTGGCGGAGAAACAGGTTACGTAGCGAGCTCAAAAGCTTGAGGATTGATCCACCGGAAGGCATTGAGGCGATGCCTCTCGATCATATGTGCTGCCATTGGCAAGCCACTATCACGGGACCAGTGGGAAGTCCGTACGAGGGAGGATTGTTTTATCTATATCTACAAGTACCGTTTAGGTATACATTAAACTTGCTCGTTTACAGCATTTCATCTTTCTAATAAAATCTCTGAGAAAGTGTTAAAATTCAATTGTAAAATTGAATTAAAATTTGACTGTAAAAATATCTCAAAAATTAAAAAACTTAAATAGATTGCGATATAAAAACTAGAGCTTCATTTTTTAAATTACTTTTTACTAAATTTTGATGGGCATAAAAACTCTAATGGGCTCAATTGTCGCATAAAAAATTCCGACAATTCTCCTTACAGACTGCGTTATATATCAATATTCTACGTAATGTATATATACTTTTTACAGTTATCCTATGTGCCCGCCTGTAGTGAGATTTCTAACGAAAATACTTCACCCGAACGTATCGAGGCACGGAGACGTTGGTATTGACTCGATACATCACAATTGGTCGCTAGCTCTCACGATATCTAAAGTTCTTATCAGTGTACAAAGTCTGCTTACGGATCCGTACTGTCAAGTAAGTGTATCATTTTGGAATCAATCTATTCGATAAAAATATTTAATAAAACATTTGCCTTAATTATTTATTTCAATTTTTAAAAATTTTCAAATTAATCTATAAATCGATATCATATATTAATGTGTATTTATATCGATATCGAGAATTATCAAGACTAGCAATGATATATTTGAATTATTACTGATGTTTGATTGTGTTATTAACAGGTTTGTATGGAACCAGAACTAGGAGAGATGTACATGAACGATCGCGAGAAGTTCGAAGAAGTAGCGAGGGCGTGGACGTGGAGGTATGCAATGCACGATGTCATAACGCCGCTCTAGTGCACCGGAATGTATAAATCGCGATTAATCCGGTGTAATTAATGTATACCTAGATACTAATTAGTAGACCGTAGATATCACATAAGCGTATTTAATAAATTGATAATGATTTGTGATACATTGTGCTAAAAAAAAAAAAACGAACAGATCTACTGAAAACGACTGTGTATTTATAGGAAATATTGTTAATCATGATCATGTATTAGCGAGATCAAATTCGAACCTTTTTTACCCCAAAGTTCATTACAAAATGTATACATTAATATTCTTAATGTTGTTATTTCAATCGTTGCAATTCCTATAAAATAATCATCAATTAAAGGATTCCTTGGAAAAATATTGTATCCAATATTTTTTAAATTTTACAGGAAATAATAAAAATGTTAGCCAATGCACAAGCAACGTTTTTCTAAGGATCCCTTCAATAATTACAATACAATAATATATTATTTAATATAATATATATATATATATAATTTAATATATATTATATTCTCTTATACAGTAAATGTTTAATCCTCTTAGCTTTCTTTTGACAAAAAATACAATTATACCACTGCATTTGCCACTCTCGTGTTTTTCTCTGTGCAGCCATCGTAGATATGTATGTATGTATGTATGTACATACATAGGTACATACATACCTGTTTCGCGTGATTTTCTAACCTAAAATACGCTCTATCGCCTCTGTCGTACAGTTCGACAGGCTCAACAGCTGTCAACGGCTGTCAACATTGACGTATAAAGATCGACGTGCGTTTTATGAAGGAGAGTCCGGCATTCGGGAAAAGAGGAAGGATACCTCGCGCGGGCGCCTGGTATACATTTCGAGCTCGCGCGACTCGGCTTCGGACACGGCACGCTCGCGGGCGGCCGACGCGGGGTGATAGGTATGATTTGAGCGTAAGATGATATTGCGGAACTTACCATTCGCGCAATGGGTTCTGATCCTGATCCTCGTCGTCGTGATAGTCTATCTGCGGCTGCGATTGAACGACCTAGAGGAGAGTTACAAAACACTCCGTATGTATATTCCGATATAACCTCAAACGCGCAACCCCGAGATTCACCGCAAAAGTTGAGCGGGAATGTGACTACGGATTTTTCCTCTCTAGATGAAGTCGTCGCGCGAATCGATGCCAGGAATGACTACGGGCGCGCTGAAGCGCGAGGAGGTAACGAGGATGATCTGGAGGACGTCGTTATGATATACAACAGAGTGCCGAAGACCGCATCCACCAGTTTTATGGGATTGGTTTATGACCTGTGCAAGCAGAACAAGTATCATGTGCTACACATCAACGTGACAAATAACATGCACACTCTTACGTTCGCTAATCAGGTGTGTAAAGGAACACTCACGTTAGGAGCAGAAAAGTAAAATTCGTTAGCACCGATCACAAGTTACATTAATAACTATCAGTATGTTCTGCTTCCATAATTCTGAGAAAATGCTTGAACAGGAATTTTAAAAAGTGAAAAAAATTATATCTTTTTTATTAGTAAATACTATGTAAAGCAATGGAACGGCAGAAAATCAGAAACTAGCAGTTCTCTGCTTTTCTGCTCCTTATGTTTACTAAGATACATGTTAGAGTAGTATAAAAGTACATCTGAACATAAGAAAATAAGTCTGCGTTTCAGTTCTGTTTGCTATATATTTTTTTTTACAAAGCCCAAATATGTGATATTTTATGATGGATGTTATCAGTTAACACAGATATGTACAGTCTTAATAATATACAGGTTCAATTTGCAAATAACATTTCAAACTGGAACAGTATAAAACCAGCGTTTTACCATGGACACATGGCATTTTTAAATTTTGGAAAGTAAGTACGGCAAGGTTTCTCTTCCAGGAAGGTAAAATAAATATTCATTTTACTTAATACATTCTTATTTTCCAGATTTGGTACTAAACGTATGCCTTTGTACATAAATTTGCTGAGGAAACCTTTAGACAGATTTATATCATATTATTACTTCTTAAGATACGGAGATAATTTTAGACCTCATGTTATAAGGAAGAAACATGGAGATACAAAGGTTTGTACATTTATCCGAAGATAATATAAGCACATATATATATATATATATATATATATATGAATAATTTTTTCTCAAATTATTTTGTCTAGACATTTGACGAGTGTATAAATAGTGGTCAACCTGACTGTGATCCTAATAACATGTGGCTGCAGATTCCATTTATATGTGGCCACGATCCAGCTTGTTGGTAAATTTTCTTCTTTTTACAATAGTTTTAAAAATAAAACATTTTAAATGAAATACTAAAATTGATTTTTACAATAAAAAAATTTTTTAATTAATAAAAAAAATCATATTTATTTTCACATAATTAATATTGTCAAATTGTCATAACTGTGAACATAGTTTATTTCGTTTTTGGTTATGAATAATTCATTTTCAAATATAGTTATATTTAATAAATAACGAAATGAAAGGAGAGTTTTCGATATATTTTACAAGTCGATTTTATGGATTATTTTATTGAAACATATTTCCATTTTAATATATTTGGCAAGAATTTTATTGTATATTGTTTCTGAATTCACAATTTCGCATAGTTACAATTTGAAATAGTAAGTGAATAGGAGTCTTTTAACTGGACGTTAAGATATACAATAATTATTATCAGCGCTTTACCGCGATATTGTTTTTTCAAGGGAAATTGGCAATAGCTGGGCATTAGAGGAAGCCAAACGAAATCTACAAAGGTATTACTTTCTTATCGGAGTGACGGAAGAGTTAAACGAGTTCGTAGAAGTACTAGAGATTGTACTACCACGATTTTTCAAAGGGGCATACAACCTCTTCTTACATAGTAAGTGTTCGTAAAAATTAATAAATTATCTTTTTCGAATAAAGAAGAAATAATTTCGTTTATTATATTATCACAGTTAAAACAATATATCAGAAGACGTTGATTTTTTTCTTTGATTTTTAGACAACAAGTCACACCTACGTCAAACTACGCAGAAACTCAACCCATTACCTGAAACAGTGGACAAGATCCAGCAATCGGTTGTGTGGAAGATGGAAAATGAATTCTATAATTTCGCTTTAGAACATTTTCATGCTGTGAAAAGACGACTCATAAATGCTTCCCCTCAAGATGCAAATCAGCGTTTTATGTACGAAAAGATACGGCCAAAGTAAACTACTTTTTTACATAGGATTTTACTCTTGAATAACGCAATAATGCAATCGACTGTGAAATGTGTATTTATTGTAATTATCAGCGAGGTAATTTTTGTATGAAATGAATTTATAGAATTTATGTTAATATTTATTTTCTTTCTACATACGAAATGTGCAATGTAAGAGCTTTCTTTTCGATGTTGTTCGTCTTAAAAAAAATTGTTTTTTAATGAAACTAAAATAATTTAAGAAAATTATAAAAATTAAATAAAATAATTTAGACATCTACCTAAGAGTGTAAGAAATTAGAAATTTTATTCGTATATTACGCATTATTGACTTTGATTTACTTGACTTGTTGGTCTAAGGGCAAACATATAAACTGGATATAAACCGCGTGGGAATTTCGTCTGCTGTTGTTCCTTAATAATAATAAGGTCAGCCTTTTCAAATAAAGATAGCAAACTTTTCATTGGTCTCGTTACGGAAGAGTCTTCCTTATCAATTTCTATTTTATTTGAAGTTGTGATATTTTCTTTCACCACGAGCACACCGTTGTCTTTCAAGCCCAATCTGTAAATCCAACTGATGAGAAACAGAACACTTTGTGCTTCCTCTATGATAAAGTGAAAATAAAACTTACGAGCATTTTCTGAAAAATTCTATTAAATCGTCGTCTTCCAAATGCCCCAATACCCATTGACACCATATAAGATCGTACTTATTTGCCGTAGGACAGAAATTTTGCAATCCTTAAAAGAGATGAGCATATTTATATAATGTATCATGCCAAGTCTCAATCTTATATTGATTTCTACCAATGCAGATTAACTTTAATCTTGGTTTAATTTACTCTTTAAGTATCCTTTTCTAATTCTTAGCATAGAATTTAGAAAAAGATAAAAAACAGTGTAGCAAACCGAGATTAAAGTTAATCTGTATTAGTAGAAAAAGGTATTAGATAAATTTATTACCAATAGGATAATATTGACCGATTCTCGATGAACAATTCTCCAGGGAAATCTTCGCTACTTCTAAAAACTTCGAGTTTTGTTCAACAAGGTCTATATGTTTGAAAAATTTCAATAATAAATTCTTCGTAATTCTACCGATACCAGCACCGCAATCTAGGGCAAACGCTTTAGAAGGTGGATTTTCTAACTAAAACAGAACAATATATTTTCAGACACATCTCATTTCTTTCTACATGAACACACTTTCTAAATAAGTAATTTATTACAATTCTTAATGTCCATTTTTAATGTAGATTAACTTTTTTTTAATAATATAATTAATCTTGGTTTAACACTAACTTTTTAGTCCTTTTCTAGTCCTAGGAATAGAAAAATATAAACAGTAAATTAAATCGAGATTAAAGGTAAATTATGTTGATAAAAATGGACATTATATATATGTAAACTGATTTCCCCAATATTTTGATCTGAATTATTTCAATACAAATATAAAAGTATTCCATGCAAATTAAGAGACACGCTATATATTTCTTTCTATTTTATATCAACTAATTTTCAATCAGATTAAGAATATTGAACATTTAATTTAGAGAATTTATATAATTCATTTTAATTTTTTATCAAACGTGCAAATGTAGAGATAGATTTGCGAAATGTATTGATAGGTTAGGCTGGAACAATATATACCTCAAAAAGAGATTTTAAGAAGAGCGTGGAGCCCTTTATGTCAGTCTGCGAGATGAATCCGAAGCCACCAAGCATCCCGTCCACCGTTGGCGGGATGCGGTCCCAATATTTCGCGGCAGCGGTGTAAAATTCGCCCTGACACGCGGTCGCGACATACTGCGGCTCTTGCATTTTCGCACACTGCGGTCTGCGGTTTTCACAAATAAGTCCGCATTTTATTAGTATGATTCTCTTTACGATGTTTCTCACGTTTTCATCACGATCAACATAAGCACGATTTAGGACACGTAACAAAAACTGTAACTTGCTGTAACCGTGACCTTTAGCAAAAGACTCGATGTTTTGGGAGGTTGGATTTGAAAGGAAAAAGATACATGATGTATTTATTGACATTTGACATAAGCGATTCTCGAAATCTACGACGAAAATCGAAACTTTGGATTCAGTCGAATTATCGCAATATAATTTTTTTAGCTATTTAAGAATTTCTAAGTTTTAATGGTAAAGTTACAAATTAAATTAATTCTTAAGATTCAGGAGTGTAATTAGACGAGAGGTGATGCAAATAAAAATTTCAAGAAATGTACTTTATTGCAACTTAGCTTACTGATTTAAATGTACTTTGATGTAGCTTAATTTATATAAATGTACTCTGATATAAATACATTATTTATGTATATTTTATTTTATGCTCGCAGAGAAACAAATTGATGAAATACGTCCAAAATATGAGGATCGAGGTCTGGAGTGAAAAGTAAAGTTTCCAACGTTGATGAATACTTTTGTACTTGCTCTTGATGCTGTAAAATAGATATGCATATGTAATAAATGTCTTCCAATAATAATAGACAATATAACATATACATATATATATTATTTATATACATGGACGTTCACAGGAGGGAGGGCAGAAGGGGCATTTGCCCCCCTCCCTCGAATCAGACAAATACAAGAAAATTCAGAATTTACTCTGATTTTTACAAATAATAAATATATTTGTCAAATGTGAGAGAGCTTAAGTACAACACAGATACACAATGTTCAGACATTTGTTCCTCGCGGTAGTTTGTACTAAAAATTTGGATCATGCAAACAAATGTCTATGTATAACAAATGTCCGAATGTTGTGTACCTGTGTTGTACTTAAGCTCTCTCACATTTGACAAACATATTTATTATTTGTAAAAATGAGAGCAAATTCTGAATTTTCTTGTACTTGTCTGATTCCTCTGATTATTATATATATATATATATTTTTTTTTCCGTATATTGAACATTATATCATATAATAATAATCAATTTATAACTCACAGACAAGAAAACTTGTTGCAATCTTCCAATAGTCCATTTATACCAATGCGTATTACAATCAATTCCATCAGTGTCGCAGCGAACTAAATGTTCTGATAGGATCATTATAAATCGCTAAAATCACAAAAAAAGAGATAAATAAATTAATATATTACAATTATATAAATCTTATCTAAAATAGGAATTTAGAAATTCTTTCATATTGTATCGATGAAAATACGACATTCGCGGACTGTTTATATAAGTGATACACGCTTTTGTACCTGAAATATAATGAGGAATAAATTTTTCTGATCTGCTTGCGCGGCTTCCAACTTTTCTTCCATTCGTTCTACTACGTCCTCCGATGGTCTCTCTCTATTTCTCTCCTTATTAGTGTCCTCCTCGTCCGAAGAGGAACCCGA
>NW_012026812.1:4033472-4103648 GCF_000956235.1 Wasmannia auropunctata
ACAAATTGAATCGTTGCAGGCAAGCAACTTCGATAGAATAGCGATACACAGAGGATCTACGTATTACGCGCGGGCGCGATAGTCCATTCGAGCTCGGCTCGGAGCAGCGTCGCGTCTCGGCGGTCTCGCGTTACAGCAGTCACGATTCACGATATTACGCGCAACCTCGCGACGGCGCCGACGCGAAGTGCGCCGCGAAGACGGGATCCTCCAATCAATCTATATCTATAAATATCCATAAATTTTCGCAAATCCATTTGACTTTAAATCTTATCTAAAATAGGAATTTAGAAATTCTTTCATATTGTATCGACGAAAATACGACATTCGCGGACTGTTTATATAAGTGATACACGCTTTTGTACCTGAAATAATATAATGAGGAATAAATTTTTCTGATCTGCTTGCGCGGCTTCCAACTTTTCTTCCATTCGTTCTACTACGTCCTCCGATGGTCTCTCTCTATTTCTCTCCTTATTAGTGTCCTCCTAGTCCGAAGAGGAACCCGACCTGCTCTCCGCTCTTCTCAGTTTCTCCCTCGCCTTTATCCCTCGCGTTAATTCCGTACTCAACTTCGTCACATGTTTGTTCATTTTACGTATTGTCAAATGCAATATTTCCCAAATATATAATCTGGAAAAATGGAAGTTTCTTATATTAATATTCTTCCATATATACCATAAATAGTGCTGACATTTTTAAATAAAATAAATGAATGTATACTCTATCGAGATACAAAATACAAACTTTGTGAACTCTGATGCCATCTTGAAAAATATCCAGTTGGCGATAGCGCTACATTCGATAATACCAGTTTTTTAAAACTTGTCCGTTAGTACTACCATCATTTGATAATGATTCTTCCACAATGTATACATGTTTCTTAATATACATATCTGCGCTTCTTCTGTTTCAGCGAGCACCTATGAATAAGAAATATTTATGTGAAAAACACATGTATACACATGCATCTTGATTATAGAGTTAGATGTTAATTTACCTTGAAAACATAATGAAACTTTACTATAGCCGCAAAACTGTGACTGAAACTTTTCGAACCGAGATTCAGTAAAGTTTGTACAAAGACATCGATCTTCAATGGATTGTAATTATTCGTCTCTTCGTTTTCTCTAGGACCAGGTAATGTATTTAATACATTTAGTACTTCTTCCGGCGTGCATTTACGTCTTATAGAAACCACCAATTCGTGTGCTGCAGATGTACCAGGGAGTGAACCTGAAATAATTTGTTAACATGTTAGTATATTATAAATATTTTCTATCTAGCTTTGCCTTTGTTTTGTCTTTGCATCTTATTAGCGACTCAAATTACAAGTATAATGTCCTAATTCATGCCTAATGTTGATTAAAAATAATAAATATTACACTCCTCTACGTCTATTAAAACTAATTTGATATCGAAATAAAATGTAGGACATTATATTTCGTTAAATTTCAAAGCTGCATCATTTGATTTGTTTATTCCATTATACTTACTAGCACCTTCAGATGAATATTTGTACACAGGCTCGGGAACTGCTGGAATCAATTCTGCGTACGAGTCTGGCATCATATCTCGAATCCTTTGATAATATGACAATCTAAAAATGCGAATTTTGTGGATGATTTTATATGCATTTTTGTATGTACAATAGAACTCACAATATAATTTTGTATGTCCGTATATTGATATAAAGCTATACGTTTTACAGCACAATTTTATAAATATTGTACTTTAAATAATATAAAAAACAGGATTATATATAAAATACTGACCTCAAAGCCTTAAGTAGAACCTCTCGTATAAATTTTGGTCTTGGATGTTCTGCATCGCGTTGCAAGCAAGAATCCCAATCTTCCCACGACCAGCGGAATTGAAAGTTGCTTAAATGGTATGCAAACCACCAGACAAAGCGATCGAAAGCGGTAGCCGCCATACTGTCTATACGACGAAACAGAATCTCTGTGGCTTGCGCTAGTACCTAAGTACAATTTAAATATTATTTTTATCGTCCTATGCTATAATAAATGAAAAATATTAAATTTTCGAGCATGTAATTTATTTTTATTATTTGTAACCTGTGGCATAGTTGAAGGCTGTAATTTGCAGAGTTCTATCAAAATTGATCCATAACTGATCTCCAAATGTTTTGGAGTGGGCAGTCTAAATAATTCACCGAATATTACTTCAACAATGCAATAGTCTAAAGGAATTTTTGCTTTAAATGGAAAGTTTAGTAGTTGTGCAGCACTGTAAAATAAAAATAATTAACGTTATCATATTGCAATTTGCAAATAACAGTAATAATTATGAGGAAGCGTTTATCGATGCTTTATAAAATAAATTATATTATTGAAAAAACTAAAAAAAGATATCAATTTCTTTCAATATATCGCACTTTTGCTGCAAAAGTGACATAACTTTAAAAAAATTACGTTTTCCACACTTTTGATATATAAATGTCTTACCAATCCTTTCTCTCGAAATAATTATTATTAATGATCTGTCGTAGATGTTCTTCTATCAAGAATCTCTCAATGGCATGACTTCCCGGTAATAATGGTCCTTCAGCAGGACAATCGGTATAATCAAACATACGAAAGACGACAGTAGGCAATGGATAAGAATAAGATTCGTGGTGTGGAGGTGGTATCAAAGGTGGTAAATTATGTTGCAGCGCTTCACACAGAATCGAATCGAACGCAAGATACGGCCGCGGAATATGTTTCTCAGCCCAATTGTCCTGTCTCAGTTTGCGAACTTGCGCCCACAAGCAATCTAAATATTCCTCCTGTGGATGAGGCGTGTCACTCGACCATACTCTCAATGCCGGCTGATGCTTTTTGCTTCGTTTGTTCAAAAATATCTCTATTGTAACCATCAGATGATCCAATTCTTGTTCTTTCTTCTCATACAATTCTCTGCCAACCCATGGCAGCGTTGATAAAACAGCATAAACATACCTGTAAATTATTATACGCAATTATTAAAGACTGTTTACTTCAACTGTTTAATTCAATAGAGATGTCGCTATAAGACCTATTCTTGTTAGTTGACTTGTTGCACGGTTCATCTTCCCTCTTTTTATCTCTATGTTGTAAAAAAAATGAGGAGAAAGATGAACGACGCAAGAAGTTCAAAAAGAACCTAACAATAAATAAAAATTTCTCACATACCAATCACGTCTCACTTGCGGTACACCATCCTCATTTGCAGCATCCAGCATATTGTCAAATAATTGCATCAACGATCCGCATGATAAAACATGGCAATTTACCAAATCAGCCAGAAATCTAAGAGAATACCTAGCCACATCCCATTTGCATGCTTTTAAGGAATCCTTGAAATTTTTCACCATATAATCAACGAATTCTCCGCCAAAATTAAAATTTTTCGCGTTTAATAGCCCAACAAGGGTAGTATAAATAGTGCATTTTTCTGGCATTTTAATAGCGCAGTCTGTTAAAATCCGAAGAATCTTGCTTCGAAATAAACCCAGGTCGGCTTCTAATACGGAAGCCAAACCTTCTAAGTTGCTTTCCAAAGACGATGTTGACTTCTCCCCGACGCGGAGGATGAGAGATTCAAGACGATCTTCGATCTCTTGATTCTCTGATACCCTCCTTCGTTTCTTATACACTCGATCTAAAAAAAACAGAGAACATATGTGTAATTTTATAAGTGTAATATGCGTTTTATAATAAGTATAAAAGAGTCAATTTCTATATAATGATTTTTATAACAAAGATACATATAATACATAATAAAGATACAGCATCGATAGAGCATAACTTGTTCGTATAAATGGAGTATAACGGAGTAAAAATAGAGATAAATAGAGTTCTATCGTGTATCTTACACAATGTATAACAGAATAAAAGTTCAACAGTGAAAATTTTTTATTTTTGGAGCAAAAAACTTGATTGTATGCGTGTGTTATGTGTGTCGAAATAAAAAGTATAAAAATCATCAAATAAATTAAATCGAATAGAATTTTTAAAAAGACGGTATAAAAATAACATGTTTGTATTAATACAGTTTTCTATTTGAATATCATAGACAGTCGGTAAGAATCGGAATTCGAAGCATCAGGCGAACGGTGATAACTTCAAGTGTCGCTTACCGTAGCCATCATCTTCTTCATGTACTCTTCTGCGGCTCATATTTCTCAGTACAGAAACGACCGATGATTTCGAAAATTCCGTACCCGCGATCGTTACTTTCGCACTTTGTCGCGCACTCTTTAACTTGTGAACGGCGTAATTATAAAATGCAATTTCACAGTTTCACACGCGTCGAATTCTAACCCCGTTATGCCGAACCCCGACCAAAAATCGAGCATCAAGACAGTAGAGTGACGATGACTGTGTTGTAAGGTACTTTAATGTGATTGGCTTCTGCCCTTGGCTGCGTCCAAAAACTACGCCTAGATCGGACAGAAGCATCTGCCCTCTGGTAAAAGTGGCACCGTCTATATATTCCAAGTTCGATGGCTCAGCTGATTCGCGCGCTGCCTCCCTCGCTGCACGCGCCTTTATGCAAATTTCGTAATGTTTCGTATTAAAAACGACAAAAGTTAACAATTATTTACATAAATAAGTATTTATTCAGGAGACACTTGCGCTTCTCTTCCCAACAGCTTATTAACCTCCTTCCTTTAGCAGGAAAACAAAATGGCGGCTTTCGATCTCAGTGCTCTCGATATATCGTCATATCGATATATCGATAGTGAAATGGCGGATCTATCGACTGTAGCCTGTCGCAGCAACATGGCGTCCATCGCTACGGAACGCATTGGATGAGATCAGATCACGGTGATCCGATTTTTTCGCTCGTTCACACTTCCGTGGAGGAATCGGGCAACGCATTTCGCGATCTCGCGTACGCGCGACTCGAAGACTAGCGTCTCTACGACTCGCCGTGTATACGCCGTGTATATACGAGCTCGCCTCGCCATTCGCTACTCGCCGTCGGCGTTGCGTCGAAAGTTGCGTGTGCGTGCGTGTGTCTCGCGCGTTGTGTGTTGAGTGTTGTATTGTTCCGCGTGCGTGCTTGTGTTGCGTGCTCCTCACCGCTCCACCGGAGGCGGCGGAGGCGCAGCTATCATCCCGTCTCGCCTCGGCCCTCGCCTCGCCTCGCCTCGCCTCGCCTCGCCCCGCCTCGCCTCGCCGCTGCCATCGTTCGAATCGTCCGTCGTCGCGCGACGTGCAAAACAAACGTGTGCACTGAGCAACACGGGTGACGACGATCGAACGGGAGAGAACTGTGGACAAGCGGAGTAACCGAGAGTGTGGAAGAGCAAGAAACGAACGCGGCGGAATTCAGTGCTGGTAATCGATATGACACTCGTGTGATACGCCGCGCGATCATGGGTCGTCGTTCTGCCCGGGGATCATCGTCATCGTCATCGTTAGTAAACACGACGGGTCGCAACGAGACGACTCCGTCGAGAATGGAGCAGTGAACAGCAGTGGAGAGCGGCGCGCGCGCTCCAGCAACGTACACATATCATCGGTACTCGCGGTCGGAGGACTTCTTGCCTCGGGGGAAAGAAAAGAGAGGTAGGCAAGGTGGAAGAATTGCCTCTAAACTGCGGTGTGATTCTCAGAGGAGGCGGAGAGGAACAGTCGTTAGTCGCAGCTCGTCGCCGAAAATTGCAGCAAAGTCACTTTCGAATGCGGAGAGTGCCACAATGGTGATACGGTAAATCATTTGTCATTTATCCTTGTAGTCTGCCCTGAAAGAATGAGAAGGAACGTGAGAGAGAGAGAGAGAGAGAGTGAGAGAAGAGGGGGAGGGAGCATCCTCCCTCCCCCGCGCGGTCGATAATACTGCACGGACAATCGTGTCACACCGATCGACGTGCCGCAGTGCATCCGTGCGATTTCCCTATCTGCAATCCGATACTACGTCGTTGGCGCGTATACACGAATATGCGTGTATACACGCGTATCCGACGTGCACCTGTGTGCGTGGAATATTTACCAAATAACCCAGTACGCGAAGGTCTACTCGTCGTCGTCGCGTCGCCGTCGCAGTGACGACGTTATCTCTCTCGCGAAGACGCGGACTGGTGCCAGTAATTATCGACTCTGTGTGCATGAGAATCATTTCTCCTTTTTTTTCTCACCCCCTCGACCGCGAACGACCGTCCACCCTGGCTCTTGTTCACACGATCACCACGGAGGATCCCACGAGGTGCGCGCGAGTAACATCATTCCGTTCAAGCTAGCCCAAAATTTTTTTTTGGAAAGCTGTCCCTCTCGATCACGCTCGTCGCACACACTCCTCTTTTTCCCGACCTTGCTTTTCTCCACTTCCGCGAGAGTAGCTTGCACTCGGCTCCGTTTTGAAGACGATCTCTAGGAAAGCTGACAGGTGCAAAACATATCGTAAAGCCCATATCAGACTATGCATATCAAGAATGCGAATTGGAAAATTAGAATTTAACTAATCGGATAATTTTAACTTTAATCCGTTTTATTCTAATTGATTGAATCTTCCATCTTCAATGCGTAGTCTGATACGAGAATCACTGTAATTTCGGCAGATTTAATTCGCGATACGATGAATATACGAGAGAGAATATTGCTCGGAGTAGAAAAAAAATCATCATTGTTATATTTTATGTGTCTACTGCAAGTAGATGCGAAATCGATAGAGTTACATATCGATCTCGTTGATCAATGAAAGAATCGCAAGGAAACCTTGCCGAAAATCCGTGGCTCTTGACTACAGTCGCTTTATTCTCAATTGCACGAGTGTATGACGGCGAAATATAAATCTTTTTAGGTCATCGTCGGCGGTACGGTACTGTCCAAGTGGTTGCGAAAGACCTGTGTATTTATCCTGCGCGCGATAAGCGTGTTTTGATCATAGTTTGAATATGTGCCGACACTCATTCCTTTGTCATGACGCGCGCGCGGGCGCTAATTGTTTGCTATTGTTGAAACCGAAAGTTACCTTGCGGGCATGACCCGCATGACTTTATTCTCTGAAGCTCACTGTCGCACCCATCGTGAGACAGAAAAAAATAACGCATGAAGAAGTGAAGAATTTCCATAATAGAATAACTACTTTTGTAAACTAATTGAATCAATTAACCCGGAAATCATCACTTAATTTTCTTTGCGTAAACGATCATTTGAGATGATTTTTACGTACCAATTAAAAGTCACTGTTATTAACTACATATATCATTGATTGCTGTATAATTTATTAGTGTTTGAAATTATTTTATGTAATTTTATAAAAAAGTTAAGAGAAATAAAAAAAATAGGTATGAATTCTCCTCGATCAGTAAAAAAAATCTACTGTGATTGCGAGTTTCATTTTCTCATTGCCGAGATATAAAAATCATTTCAGATGATTATTTTCAGATTAATGGGTACATCTTGTTGAAAAATTTTAATTGTTATAAAATTTATGTTTTGTGTAAAATTCTTCGTTACTTTATATGTGCAATTAATGTGAACCTTAAATCTGAAAGAAATTTTTGTACGGGCTTTTTTGTGTACACATTTTTGGCAGCATGCTGGTAAATGGTTGTATGTGTTATGTGTGGAGAAGCTTGACAATTCTTATTTCCATTTCTACCAACGTAAATTAACTTTAATCTCGGTTCAGCTTATTTTTTATCTTCTAATTCTAGGAATAAGGTAAAAAATAAATTGAACCGAGATTAAAGTTAATCAATTTTGGTAAAAATGGGCCTTAGTTTCACAAATTACCTGCTCAACTTTATTTAAAAAAAAAAAGCCAATGTATGGATATTGCGTAGCATTTTCGTAACACGTATAGTTAATACACGTGTACAACTGAGTTATCGTAACAGCAGTCGTAATGGCCCATTTGTGGGTAGGTGTCTATAGAGAAAATTTGAGGATGAGTCGGTAGGAATACCCGTACAATTCGTATTGTTGTGAAAGATCCGATTACATTTAGAAATAAACGTAAACGAGATAAATGCAAAGCGGCAGCATTAATCGAGAATTTTTGATACATACACTAAAGTTAATTTAATTTCTAGACCTGCTTACCGAAACTCTGTCTCTTACATTAAAATTATAGGAATGACAGCGTATCGCAAGCAAGAGCTAAGAAAATTGAAGCTAAGGTCCTCTTTGTTAACAATAGCAGTTACGAGGCAAAGACTCGGGCGACTAACGCGCACGCACTTTCACAGATATGGAAAATTTGATTACGCAAAAGTTGCAGCTCGTCCTGCGAACAGGATAGAAAAAATTAAAAAAAAAAGAGTCTCCTTCAGTTAATTATGATCTTTATATTGAATTATGTTTCTCATTGCAGATCATAATTACCAATTCGCAGCTTGCCGCGTGCAAATGCAATTGCTCAGATTTGTCTGCTACCGCGTGTGAAGATCCTTAAGACTGCCCGTCCTTACCAAGTACCCTTTCAAGTACTATGTGGAAGTTAGTAGTCTGTAAATCCCACTGAAAGGAGGATGCCAGTAACTAAACGCATTCCATACCCTTCGCGGTAAGTAAGAGTCTCACGGTTTACGCATTACGTAATGTAAGCCACGAAACCATTGTATCTTCTCTATCACGTACGGCCTGTGTTCAGATGGCGATTTGGATTTTCTTATAGAAACGCACCGTTTGTAAGAAAACACGAAGCGTGCCATCATCGTTTGTGCGAAAGTACAAAAAATAGTGAAAAATAAGCACTTTTGTAAAGAATTATACACTTTGTAGAAACTAAAGAGATAGATCGGGGCTGTACAGATGTGTGTGTATATATATATATATATATATATATATACATATATATGCGACAAGGTGATGTATCAAGCGCTTCCTTTGCTCACAAAACAAAATTGGCAATTCAAAATGCCTCGCTGCTATCTCTAAAACAAATACAAACTGTGGAAAAAAGCGTACCAAAGTCATTCATCTGACAAATTAGCAACTGATCTTGGTGCGAATATATTAACAACATTAAGTTATTTCGCTCAATATAAGATACTTAAAATACTGAAACTTTGCTGTACAGTCTTGTACACGTATCTGATATCTTTTTTGCTTTTTTGGGATCAGAAAATTTTCCAGTTACAGACATCCTTCTGTTCAATGTCTTTCCATATAGTTATTAACATATATTAATCCCGTTTTAATCTCCAATGAAATTTCCCGTTCCTTGGTGGAAGCTACAATTATGCAAGATTAGATGAAACACTCAGGGAATGAGTATAATTTGTACAGTTTTAACGCAACACGTACTACATGATTATATATTCATCCTCCATTTTACTCTTACGATCTCCTAACTAGGGCTATTATGACTGCATTGTTTCTATGAGGATTTATTTTTCTTTCCTGCAAAAATCTTAATTTAAAAAATGAAATTTCTCATTGCTTCATGGGCTTAATAAAATTCATAAATCACTGTGTAGTTGGTTCTTCTAAAAATTGATTGTTTTACGAAGAATTAACAAATGTATAGCTCACTAGTTGTCATATTATTCTGTATAGGATGATTTGCCACTACCACTTCTATCAGCTGTAACTATTAAAAAAAAAATCAAAAGTAATTTAAACAAATTAGTAATTAAATAAAAGAAATTCTGATAATTCTATAAAATTATTAAATATCTCGGCAAATTAAATTTCAAAACTGCAAACAGACAATACAATTTTCCAATTTTTTAATCTTTAATTTTTAATTTTAATCTTTTGAAAGAAATTTAATTTAACGCTTGATTGCTATCGAAACTTAATATCGAAAAATATTTACAATCAAATATTGCAATATATCCAGCCAGAAGATTTGTTAAAAAAGAGATCAACTTCAAATTCATCAGAAAATCTATTTATAATCGTCAAGAATTTTTAACGGAAAGTGGTAGTGAAGAATCACGCTATATATATATATGCGAACGGTTTATCATATCGTGTGTTTTATATTAGATCCGACGGCGGTAGTAGCGAGAGCCCGTTGCTCGTGGAAGAAGGTGAGACAGTCGGTGCACCTCACAGTCCACGCAATATACACAGTCACAGCCATTCACATGGCAATCCACACCGATCTCACAGTTATCATCATGAAAAGCCTAAACAATTAGTGAAATACGGTGAACTAGTTATACTTGGGTAAGGATTTCCCAGAAAATCAAGCAGATAACAAAGGAAAACAGAAGGTTAATGACTAATGATTTTATCTGACGACTTTCACAGATACAATGGTTACCTTCCACCTGGTGATAGGGGAAGAAGAAGAAGTAAATTCGTATTATACAAACGACCCGTGCCAAATGGTGTTAAGCGTAGCAAGCACTACATCGTTAAAACGCCCCACAGTTCGCAGGCCATCCTCAACACGAAGCAGCACTCAATTTCGTATACACTTTCCAGAACACAGGCTGTTATTGTCGAATATACGGAAGATGAAAAAACGGACATGTTTCAAGTAAGCTCGAAATATTCCATTTTACTTGGACTTTGCAAAGTTATGTCTAGTTTACTTATTGATTTTTTTATCAGAGATCAGTATATTCAGTATTATATAGCCAATATATACATTAGAATCACGGATGTAATTTTTTTATATTGTATGTATTTATTTTTATTTCTATTATGTTTATTTTGTAAATTATCGTAACCCTCACATTGAGGACAATCTAATTGCGAGCCGAAACATTTGCAAAATCAAATTTATACGATTATGTAAGAATATAATTATTATCATGAAAAACCAGCTTATTAGCCTACTCTCGCTGTTTTTAATCTATTGAGACTTGAAATTACTTATTTTTATTTTAAATTTATACATTGTCACATATAAATTTAAATCCATAGATTGGTCGTTCGTCCGAGTCGCCTATCGATTTCGTAGTGATGGACACATGTGCGGGCAGTGGCGATGGTGGGCCTACTAACGAAGGACGTGTCGCTCAAAGCACCATCAGCAGGTTCGCTTGTCGGATTCTGGCGGATCGATCAGATCCCAGAATCGCCAGGATCTATGCCGCGGGCTTCGACAGTTCGAGGAACATTTTTTTAGGGGTGAGACTCGAAATCTATGATTGATCGTGAAGCTTAAAATACACCAACTCTGACAAAAAAAGCTTTATAAATGATCTTTTTAAATGAGCAGGAAAAGGCAACTAAATGGCAAGAGAATCGTGAGATTGACGGACTTACGACGAACGGGGTCCTAATAATGCATCCGCGAGGTCAGTTCTGCGGTGGCGAGGCACAATGTGGTTTCTGGCGGGAGGTCAGTGTGGGCGGCGGAGTTTTCTCGCTCAGAGAAAGTAGGAGTGCTCAACAGAAGGGCAGCGTCGTGGAGGATGAGAGCAATATTTTGCAAGATGGGACTCTCATCGATCTCTGCGGCGCTACTTTGCTCTGGCGGTCGGCTGAAGGCCTCGCAAAATCTCCGGTAATTTACATCTTTACATCTTAAAAAAAAAATTTATAAAATCGTGTATCGCTTAGTTTACTTAATATTTAATTGGCTGACCGCGTTTTTTTGTTCACAGACGAAACAGGATTTAGAAGAATTAGTAGACGCTATAAACGCCGGTAGGCCACAGTGTCCTGTGGGCTTAAACACACTGGTCATACCGCGTAAAGCAGCTTCAGATTCGACGCAGCAGCAGCCATACGTTTACCTTAAATGCGGTCATGTACAAGGGCATCATGATTGGGGCCAGGAGAAAGATAAGGTTACGAGAAGATGTCCCATGTGCCTTGTCGCAGGGGCGGTAGTCAAATTGTCTATGGGAATAGAGCCTGCCTTTTACGTAGACTGCGGACCGCCCACTTACGCATTTAGTCCCTGTGGGCATATGGCTACAGAGAAAACTGTCAAGTTAGTAACGCACGTCAGTCGCTAATCCTTTACACTTTTAAGATTAAATTCTAGGTATATTATTTGTCATTCCGCGATTTCTCATTCGCTGTTTGTTCTTCTGTTTTGCAGATATTGGGAGAAAGTAGCCATTCCACACGGCACAAACGGCTATATCGCGATCTGTCCCTTCTGCGCGGTACCGCTCGAGGGAACGCCAGGATATGTAAAACTAATTTTTCAGGATAATGTAGATTGAAGATATAAAATAATGAAGGAAACATGTAGAAATTAATAACTTCTTAAGAAATATAAGCATTATTAAACTCAATCGAGAGGGAGAGAGAGCTATCACATTAAATACCCACAGAAATTTCCTTACTTTTTTGTCTCATAGAATTGATATGATTTATTATGTATAGTTATTCGCGATTATATAATTAATAAATTAGTTGATCAATGACAGTAATTCTCTCACAGAAGAAATTTTGTGATGCTGAAAAAGTTTATTACTATTGTATATGATTCGTAGAGATTCCGATATTTTTGTTAATTTTGAAAACATTTACATAGAATAATTGAAGAGACCAATGAGAAATTATAGAAGAATATAATATACACAGGAGATATATTTTTAATATTTTATTGCCAAAATACACGCAAATACACGAAAGTAATGTTTACTCATTCTCTTCCGAACGTAAGCGTGCACTGGCATTTGTTACGCGTATCGAAAGTTGTTGAGCACGCTCGACAATGCTTTTCCTTTTCTTGCTGCTAACAGCATGTGCAATCTCTGCGCAGAACTTGCGATTTTGCATCATTAAAACTTCAAGTTCCTGTAAAGAATCAGTCTTTGTGTTTATGGTTTATCAAAAGAGATACATAAACAAAATGTACAGCTGCAGTAAGGTTCAGATAATGTACTAGTTTTTTTATCTGTAGTAATAATTCTGACTCAGGTGACTCAATGCTATTTAAATACGAATTTTTAATTATAATAAAAAAATTTTGAGATATCTTGAAATATCGCCCATTTGCTATAACACAACTCAAAAACAAAGTTTTCCAGAAAATGAGTTTTAAATGTTTTAAATCATTAAAATGTTAATTAATTTTGAAATGAAATTTTGGTGTAATATAAGTGATGTAGAAGAATAAAAGTTCTTTTAAAATACGTTCTTTCTTTTTCTCTTTATGTTTCCATTTTTTTTTTGCAAATAACTCAAAAGTGACAATTTTTCAATTATGCCGTAGCAAATGAGCAATATGTATTTCCATATTGAAAGAAGTTGATACTCAAAATTTTAGTACTTGATTAAAACAGCACTTTATCTACACATATCTCAGTTTATTAATTTTTAAAAGAAAATTGATTTTTTTTTTAAATATTTACCTTCACATTATGTACAAGGACCTTGCGGAAACCAGTTGGTAGCATGTGACGCGTTTTCTTGTTGCTACCATAACCAATGCTAGGCATCAAGTACTGACCCTTGAAACGCCTGCGGACTCTGTTATCGATACCTTTCGGTTTACGCCAGTTGCGCTGCAAAATATATGAGACATAATTGAAGTACTTGATGCAACAGTGGGCTAATCCCATTTGATAAAAACAGAGGAAATAAACTCTAAAGTTCAGCGTTTATTTTCTCCATTGTTACAAAATATGGTCTACAATTTGTACATACTTTTTAGTTTTTACACTGTTTGATAATTAATTCAAAAAAGCTCTCAATCTCTCTCAAAGAATAAGTTTGAATAATTAAGATGGATAAATATAAATATCATAACAATGACGTTACATAAAATTACAAAACAAATACAGATTAAATAATGATGATATATATATATATAGTGTAGGCAGTGTATAACCAAACTTTTTACAGAACGCTCTCGCGATTGAAAAGCACAGAGCGAAGGATACCCACCTTGAGTTTATTATATCTATCACTCTGATGCCTGATAAACTTCTTCGTCCTCTTCTTCACGATTTTGGGTCGATAAACCGGTCGGATGGACATTTTGAGTTCTGTTTGGCGTACCACTGAAACAACAGACAGCAATCTAAGTCACGCCGGTTACAAGGTTTTCCATTTATAACTCCTGTCTAAAAATAATGCCCTTTCGCGCTCCAGAAAATCGTCAACGATTAAACAGGTCTCATATTATGCTCATTCCGTTTATGATTATCGTGGAAAATGCGGATTTTTCGCGTGATACGTACCACTCGCTAATATGTCGAAAAAGAGAAAGGCAGAAAAAGGTTAGGTTGAACGGTTAGCTTAGCTTACCCATTGAATGTATACAGCATATAGAGTAGAGAGTGTAGAGAGACAAGCGCGGTGGCTTTCTAGAGAATATTCTCTAGAAAGAAGAACGAGGGCGCTATCTAGGGAACTTAGGAGCGCGGACGGCGCGGAACGGCGGAATGTATACAGTCCCTAGCTAGTGTTTCTAGGGATGTAGAGTGTCGACACTGTCGACTGTCGACTGTCTGTAGTGCGTGGCCTGTGCCGAGTGCCGTGTGTAAACACTGTAAACAGCATCGTTAAATGCGAGTACAGCGGGACGCCGAGCGCGAGCACTTTGCCGAGTTAGTAGTTAACGTCAATTAAACATTTCGGGACGACGACGGGATAGACGGGACAAACGGGACATCGAGTTGCTTTGCATTTCGCTCCCCGTCGAGTTTCATTCAAACACGACTCGCTCGCCAGCATAATAAAGTAAAACGTGAATCGTTAAAGATCTAACGACGCGTAACGAAAGCCGGGAAGTCACGACGTAACCATGTCTTGTTAATAATTCCGCAGAATTTATCGTGCATACTCTCGACATCGAATCTCAATCGCGTGTTTCCGAGCGGTCCGAATTCGCCGGCCGAATAGTCGCTAATTTGACTCGGTCCGCGGAGCGAGTGGTTGGGCGGGGGGAAGAGGGGGCACGGCGTGACGTGTGACCAAAATGGCGTGAGCACGCAGCGGGTTGACTGCGTCGGACGGCATTCGGTGATGCCTTCCCCTCGTAAGTATCGTCGCGATCGCCTTGTCTTTCGCTGTTCGTTAATCGCGAGAATGTTTAAAATATATATATAGATATACAGATTTCGCGAGACGCGTACAATGCGACAGATTCTCTTGACCAAAATTCGAATATATATCCGCGCGTACCTCCCCGCCGACATCGTGCTACGCTGTTCGCGAAATGATATTTTGGCGATATTTCAACATACTTTTCGATTCTCTCTGTAGTTCGAACTCGTGCGGTTTGTTCATGTCGCGATACGAGGAAATAATAATCGCAAATTTTTCTCGATTCGAAGTACGAAATAGACAAAAGTACGGAGAATGGCGGCGTTGAGGGGGGGGGGGGGGGAGCAACAGGTAGCGTCGCTTATGACGGTAGCCGCGAAACTTGTCGCAGTTGTCGCGCGTCGCCGTAAAGTTGATCGAGCGATCTACAAATTTTTATCTCCATTTTTTAATTCATTGCGTTACTATCAGTCGTATCACGGGCGCGATTCGCGCGAACGAGATCTCGCACGCGTTTTTTTTATTCCTGCGTCCTTCGATTTAACGGTAGACACTCGGCGCTATTAGCCCGACAGTTCTTGTTTGAGCTCGAGTCAAGATAGAAAGATGCCATTAGTGGTCGTGCGCGATCGACGGGAGAGTTACGGGAGAGCCATGTAGAGACAGAGCGATACGCGAGTGATAATAGTTAATCCTGCTCCGCGAAGTGTTGCGCGTGTGATTAGTGCCAGAAATCAAAAGTGATAGCGAAGCGAAAGAGGACTGAGAGGAGGAGCAGGCCCGGGGTGGCATCAGGCAACGGCGGGGCAACCGTGGGTAAGCGTCTTGTAAATCTCGTAATTGAAAGTTTTTATAATTTTATATAATTTGCTAATGATTGGATTTTATGTTTTAATTTCTTATAAATTTTATTCATTTTTAATATATTATAAAATAATCACATATAGTTAGTTTATAACTTATATTAAAAATTAGGAAATTTATAAAAAATGAAATCAGAACTCATCCATTCCAAGGCAATTGTGAGAGATCGTATTATAATTATTTTTTTGAGATTAAAAATTGTACCTTTATTGTACTATTATTAATAATAATAATTAACAGAAAAAACTTATATATCTGATTTTTGTGATTAGTGCCAGGAATCGAAAGCGAGAGAGGAGGAGCAGGCCTGGGATGGCATCAGGCAACGGCAAAGCAACCGTGGGTAAGCATCTTATAAATCTTGTAATTGAAAGTTTAAATTTCCTAATTTTTAATATAAGTTATAAACTTTAGGTTATATATATATATATATTGACATTTTATTATATTATTTTAAATATTGTTCTGTGACGGCGATACTTTCTTTATTTAATATTGTATTAAATAAAGAAAATATCACCGTCACAGAACAATATTTAAAATAATATAATAAAATGCCAATATCAATCTGTGTAATACGATGTGTAGGAAATATTTCAGATTTTATTTCGAGACACGAAAAATATTTGGGTGTTAATAATATCTATTAGAAAATAGAAAAAATGTAATACTTAATATAAAATACTTGAAAATGTCTAATTGTAAGACAGATTGAAATGATTGATTTGAAATTATTTAGATAATTTGAGAGAGAGAGAATTAGATTTATTTATCCAAAAAGTAAAAACTAATATATGAAAGAATCACTTTCAAAAATAATGTATCCTTTTTTATTGTTTTATTTAAAAGAAAAAAAATAGAAAGTTGAACATGTAGTATTTATTTTTTAAGATATATTTTTTGAGACACGACTTTTTAACATTTGAATTTATTTATATTTTACAGATTACTCATTACAACTCCGCTGCTGCGCTTCGAAGACTGGTGAGTCTTAAAATATTTTAATTTTTAAGTAATGGATTTGTGAGAAAAAATCAGGTATCATATGTAACAGTTTTTTATATAACATATATACCTGATTTTTTCTCACAAATCCATTACCTAAAACGTCATTATTATGTAATGTTGTATTATTTTTATTAATATTTATAAGTATTGATAAATATTTTTATTATTAAAATATTTATCAATATTTATAAATATTTATCAATACTAATAAAAATAATACAACATTATTGACGTTAATGACGTTACATATTCATTATATGAGAAAAATTTGTACGTGCAGAAAAAATCGTGTACAGCTCAAAGGATCTGATTTCTTTTCGAGATGTATTAGAATCTTTCGAGAGAAACTGACATGAAAATAGAAATATAATAAACGCGGGAATATCGATTTATCTGTAATACAGATAAACATCTGTAATAAAATCAGATCCTCACGAACCACGTAATGTTGAGTCAAATGAAGCAAGCCCATCTCGATGCGTGAGAGTCCGTCAAATTGCGCGGTGCTATCGTAAAAATCTATATCGTTCTTTCACCGTCCATTGAATCACTGTCGGATGCGAGAAAACGATGCGCTAAAATATTAATTTTTGTTATCATTGATGCAAAGCGGAACTCGCGTTACAACATTTTTATTTTGAATTGCACCTTTACTTTTTTAAATCTATTTTAATAAAAGCAGAGAAAGTTGAAGTTATAAACTAATCATATGTGATGAGTGCTTTTATTAAATGTTTTTATTAAATGCTTTTATTAAAATAGACTTAAAAAATAGGCTTAAGAAATAGACTTAAAAAAAATATCTATATATTTACATACCTAAACTATGAATTCGGATTTCACTCACGTACGAGACCGGCATATCCAAATGCTTCTCTTGTTTTACGCCAATGTCTTCTTCGATTTCGTCCGTGTCTTTTCGCACGATTCGCGGTTCACCAGGAAGCAGATGCTCCCAGAATTCGATTTTGCTCAAGTCCCAATTTATTTTCGCGCAGCCATACCGCGAGGCTGCATATTCACCCAATAATTTTTATCGTTCCAAATACTCTCGACTCCCAGATACAACAAATTAATTTCTTCATCGGCCGGGTTGGAAGACATTCCGGAGGAAGGCTCGACGAAGATCGGTTTCTCGCACCATTTTCGTCCGATAAGATAACCACCCACGCGTGTATTCGATGACCGAAATATTTATCGGATCGTGGATGTTCGAATTCCTAGGACCATAAGACCGAATAAATAATCGCGATGCGGATCGACATATAAAATCGTAATCATAAATCATAACCATATAGTCGGTATAGTAATCTCTATAAAGGGAGGGAGAAATCTTTACAAAAAGTTTTTTAATCTTACAATTAATTTATCTCCATTACGAAAAAGAATCTCTTAAATTCTGATCATGCGTTATATTTGGAATAATAAGATATATTTATTAGATATAAGATATATTTATTAAATCTTCATTAAGCAACTACTACTAAATGTATTAAATAACAATATCAAAGATAAAATGGCACTTTCTTTCACATACGTACAGCGATCCTCTACAGTCATCCTCTGTCGCTCTTCTTCTTGTCGTTGTAATTTCGCCTCCGTCTTTGCTCTCTCGCAATCTTCTCAACTCTAAGAGAAATCGACTCCTGAAATCGAGTGGTGCCTTTAACTAATACTTGACTGTTTTGGGCTTGTCGACCGACGGTGGTACTTGCTCAATCTCCGACAGCAAATACGGACAGGTTCTTCTGGTCATGTCGCAGAGTACTTGCTCGCGCGATGCATATCCACTCACTACGAACGCGTTGTAACTCTGTCCTAGCAGTAAACTTACTAAAAGCGTTGCGCACTCGAAACTATTACTCTTCTGAAAGTCTAACACCCACGTCGGTGAGCACAAGTGTTCAGGCTAAAAAAAAAAGATAAAAGATAATGTTACGATTTATTATTTCCTTGATGTTTCATAGATATGAATATATATCTACGACACGATAACATTCGATTTTTTGAAACTACATTTTTGTTATATTATTGTCGAATTTAACTATAAGAAATATGCAGTTTCGCAATATATATGATAATATTGCATTGTAAATATGTTCATTTTATGAAGCATCTCTATAATTATATTATGAATTTATATTTATTAGTTGTAGTAACAATCGCAGTAATGTATAATAAACAATTTTTGTAGTTAAAATATACGGAACATAACTTTGAGGTAACTTGAGCTTTAGAATAAAATTTCATTTTAAATATCGCGCGACGATATAGCAGGGAACTGTAAAATTGTTCTTATCATACATCACTGCGATTGTCTTATTTATAGAGATCCGATCGATATTTAAAATTAAATTTTATTCTTAAGTTCGAATTACTTCAGAGTTATGTTCCGTATTTTAACTACAATACTTTAACTTACCGTGAAATTCCGTGATTATATTTTTATTTGGTAACGACGTATTTCGAAAATAATAATACATTTATATAAAAATTACATGTATAATTTATTATGGAGATCAAATAAATAAATATTACAAGGACCATTCGGTTTTGGGAAGATTGCCGTCCGGCCGTCGTGCGTGGACGCGATTGCCGAATGAATGAAAATGATATGTCGTGAAAATAGAAAATCCCTTTGTAAAAATCGTAGTAACAATAACATCGAATCGTATCTCGAAAGCGATACAAAAGACGCCGGCTTTCGCGACGTGTCCCGCTGTAGAGAAACTTTGGACGATCTAAACGAACGCGCGGGGCGTCGGATCACGCCGCGCGTCGCAGATAGCAAGTTGATATTATTTATCGTCATTTTGCGTCAAAATGATGACAAACAACGTAAGCTTACTAATTGAGGTGTCTGTGCGATCCATATCGATCGCGGCCAATCGTCCGCCTCGCACGCGGGCACGAGACAATACATTTATAGAGCCTAGAGCGCACATTAAGCCCATATATTAAACTACGTATTAGAGATTGAGGATTACAAATTGGGGATTAGAGTTCAATCAATTTGAATGAAATGGATTAAAATTATCCGATTGGCCAAATTTTAATCTTTAATTCGCAATTTTCAATCTCTTCAATGCGTAGTCCTATATACGGGCTTCAATTGTAAGACTTTGTCGTACGCCGCGGCGACGCGTAAATGGACGTACACTTATTATATGCATATCGGTATCGCGTTATGTATGGTTACGTGGATTAGGAATTAATAGTAGTAGATAGGGCGAAACCGATGTCCCCTAACGTTTACCATGATTAGGAAGCAATGTGATGGGAAGGGAAGAAAGGAGGAGGATAAGAAAGAAAGGAAAAAAAGAACGCATGTCGTTATTATCGCGCGACTGCGATCGATGTGATCAGGGCGACGAGGATCCTCCACTGAACTGCAACACTTGCGGATCCTGGAACATTAAAGACGAACTTTCGTTAGAGCTTCTCTTTCCATTATCTTTTTTTCTTAGAAAGTCCCGCTAATTGCCTTTGTTCGCGAGAGTAAAAATATCTCCGGTTCGGAACAAACAAAATGCGCCATAATATTTCGGCACGAGCGAGACCGCACGATCGCTTTTCTCTTCTATATCAAATCCGACAGTGGAATAATCTGGCGAGCTTCAAGTATTATAATGGGGATTTATAAACCCCGCGCGTGGAGAGCTTGACCTAAGTGAATTTTTCATCGTTCGCGCCCCTGCTTGTAATCGATGATTCACCGCGATCGCCGGAGGCCGCAGAAGGATGTGCCAAGGGGTTAAAAAGAAAATCGTGAAAGCGCTCGAGAAGGAAAGCGTTACGAGAGAACAAAAGTAACGGCGGGAGATGGAAATAACTTTTTAATTGAACGTATACGTTTTTATCTTCCACATAATACGAAACTACAGGACTGTAGCTACGCGATTTCGCTAATTACAGTTATACCAATAATCAACGTCGGTGCAACTGAACCTTAATTATTTTAACTTGCGCCGCCAACTTTTAGACAAGGTAAAAGTTGAATTCAGCATTCGGGCGTGTTGATCGATAACGGGGGAAACGTTGCGCAATTGCGGTGTAGATACAGAGTAGGAAAGTAACCGGGTGATATCCGTGGTGTAGAAGAGAGGGAGGAGAGAGGGAGAGGGCTTACCGTTCGTCAGGTCCTCGCGAGTGTGGCTCTGCGCTCGGGTCTCGCGGCTCTCCATTATAGGCGTTTTCAGAACGCTCTCGTCGCCCTCCACGCTCTCCTCGTTGCTCTGTAGATAGACCGTGGCTATTGTGGCCAAGCACTTTAGCTTCATGTCGCCCCGCCTGAAGTGCTTGTTCGCGACGCGGAATTTCAGACCGAGTCGCGCGGTCTCCAGGCCGTTACCCTCGTCGACGACATTGGGCCCTATCAGGTAGTCGGTGTTGGCCTGTTGAAAGCGGCGCGTCTTTACAATGATCCCCTTGTAAAGACTATATACTTTTAACGGTGAGGGGGGGAGGAGAGGAGGCATTCCGCGTAAGAAATTGTTCGCGACGGAAGGAAGGGGGAGAGGGGAAAAATTCGAGGTATCGAGCAATTAGCTAGATTTTTATTTGGGACGTAGACTCGCGCGCGCGCACGACCCGGATTACGCGGCATCGACGGCACCAATTAGGCGCGCGGGAGATGGAAAACAGATACGCGATTCTCTGTAGAATGCAATTTGAAAACAATTAAGAACGAGAGATTGCGCTCTTTTGATCCCGGATGCAAATTTTTTTTCGCGAAACCAATTACGCGAAATTGCATGAAGCACCGAAGCAAGATTCTAATTATCGCACGATAATGATAATAACATTCATCAGCAACGCGCACGCGCGCGTTGTGGAGAGAGAGGTAAAGTTATTTTAAAGTTAATCTTTAATTCGGTTAAGCTACACGTCCGCAGGGCGGAAAATTTCGCTCGGAGTATAACGCGGTAACGAATTTTCTAAATAAAAAAAAAAAAAGACGCGTAGTTCCGTAAATATTAACGACGCATAAATGGGATCGGATAAATGAAAAAAACATAAACATACCCGTGGATTTCGAAATCGATATTCAATGTTGACACGGGAGACAGTCGACGTTTCACTTTTAATTTGGAATGGTGACTGGCGTTTTATCAAAATAAATTTTAAATTAGAAACATTATCGGGGGGGAATATTTTTCGAGATTAACGCAAATGGATACGCGCGCGACGCGCATACCGCGTCTTTTCTGCGATGAAAACATAGCGGAACGAAGCTTTGATTTATTTAGCAAATTGTATATACGGCAATCCGTTGTGCTCTATTTTTCTTTCTTCTCTCTCTCTCTCTCTCTTTCTTCTTAAGTACACATTTTATCGTGTCGCTTGGTCGCGAAAAGTTTAGCGAGGCGCGAAACAAAGGTTACAATTATTTTGCCGAGCGGTTTAAGTGTCTCACTTACCGGCTCGTCGTTGATGAACCAGGACAATAGCGCAGGTGGTTTAGAAGGTGCCGACGTGCAGTTCATGTGAACGACATCGCCCACCTGATACTTGGAACGACCACCGGTTATCTGCGGTCCTTCGTTAGGTAGAACTGAAACGTTGCCATGACCCTTTCTAGTGCTATTGTCGTAGCCCCCCGGATTAGATTCCCCTTATCTTACCGCGTGCATTTACTGTACGTATTCATTTATCTAGTTTCGCCTCTCGCAAATTACGGTGTTGAAACAACCAACACTACCGCGCTCTAACGCAGAGTTTACTTTAAGGATAAAAATTCCCTCTGTATATACTTATATTCCCGTATATTTCAGATTATTTGTTTAGATTTCGATCTCGTGTTTGTCGATAACATCGATTTAAATACAAGCGTGCGACTTAAACTGAGAAGAGCTGCTTCCAAATCTCTTTTCAGAATTTTCAGTACACAATCTCAGCTTAATCGCACACGTATTCGCTTTCTTACTTTCCATGATAATACTTACCGACTACAATCATGTCCCCGTGATCAGAGACCGTCTCAAAGGCGGGCGCCTCGCCCGACACTTCGCATCGATACCTCCCCGAGCTCGTCAGATTCACGTTGTTCAAGACAACCGAACTCTCGGTGGACTCGTCCCTCTGAATGCAAATTCGCGATTACAAGCTGCTGCGCCCGATCGAGCGTGACGCCGCGCCGGCGTAGGGCATGCGCGATGCACGATGTGAACGAACCAGATTCTATCAGATTCGAACAAAAAGCTTCTCGCCGTGAGAGATATACAAAGTGCATTGTGCGCTTCTAGCTTAAACATGCAGACGAAGAAAAAAAAAATTCTTTTTAAAAAAATCTGTTACGTCATTTTTTCCTTCTCATTCGAGCATCGCGTAATTCCGTTCCGTAGTTAATCCGAATTAAACATTAAGGTGAACTGAATATTCCACGAGTGGAGATGCTTAAATTTGAAGGAATGATATTTCCGTCCGTTATTCGATAGCGCAAATAATTCCAACTAATTAAAGATGTATCAAATGCCCCAATTAATATAAACGTTCCACAAAGAGGACGTACGTTGCCGAAGACTGACTGTTCTCGCTATCGCTGCACGGAGAGAAGGTCAGGACTCTATTTCTCGCGCAATTCTAAGCATCCCCAGTTCTCTCGCAAAACTCATCGCACTCACGTTTACGTTTACGCCTGGCACCGGGAACGTTAGCACCATGGGCGCGTCTCTGGGCGTATAGCGATAAAATTCGTGGCCGTCCTTGTACCACTTCACAGAATACAATAGCTCTTTGTCCAAGTTGAAGTTGCACTGCATGCGCACCGTCTCATTCAGCACGACGTGCGCCGGTATCTGCAGAGACGTCATGCGTAGGGCGACGACGACGACGACGACGACGCCTGCAAAAGATTTTCGAATTGTGGCTTGCGGGAGAATCGCGCGCGATGCGCAAGTGGACCCTACGGGATCTAGCGCGCGTCCCTTCCTCCCTTCCCTTCAGTTTCAAACCTGCACAGCTGCAGTTGCAGCTGCGTGGGAAACTTCGCGAATTCACGTGGGGCCTATGACACTCGACGAAAGCGAGAGAGAGAGAGAGAGAGACAGACATTTCCGCGAGCGCGCTTCTCGCCACGATCGCGAGAGAGTTACTCCCGTTTTACTTCGTGTTACAATTTCAATCTTCAACGTTGCACGCGACGCGCGCGATCAACTCGACGATAATATTTGTATGCGTAATGAGCGCGGCAAAGTTTGCCGACAATGAGTCACACGTGATTCATTGTAATGAGCACTTTTCGAATTACACAATGTGATTCATACTCTCTCTCTCTCTCTCTCTCTCTTTCTCTCCTCTCTCTCTCTCTCTCTCTCCATATGCTTAGTATAAGAGCGTATTCACATTAGAAAGGAAAAGTCAGAGAAAGATAATATATACAAGGACTAGATTATTTGTGTTTATAGCAGGGTTTGAAAAAACCCGGATTTTTTTAAAAAACACAAATAATCTAATTAAGTTAAAAAAAAAAGAAAGAATAAGCACTATTAATCTTGAATTCATTGTCAGTCTTGAAATGACATGAAGTATATAATTCACTGTCTTTTCATAACAATATATCATACATGAAAAAATTTTTGCTAAAACAATATAAAGTTTAGTTGGATACAGATTCGAAAATAATTTTATTGAACCATCAAAATAATTATGTTGGAAACTCAATATCGATGCAGCTGCAATGTTGCAAAAAATTTTGCAATCAGTTTTTGAATTTCCAATATAATTATTTGGATGGTTCAACAAAATTATTTTCAGAGATTTGATCCTAAATTTTAAAATCATTCAGCAACATCATTTTTTCCGCGTACAATTGCATATTGTACTCTTTTCTACTGCACTCGTCAAACTTCCGTACGACAGTATAGTATTGTAGGGTTAAATTTGTTGCGATGTCGTAATAGATTACAGGGTTTGACAAGATGGACCCAACCAAATAAAACCCACCGGGTTATACATCGACAATACAGAGTTGACAATGTACAATGTCAAGATCAAGACCATTGCAGCTATATACTAAATAATTAATACCTTATACACCGCGCGTGTAACGTTATATAGTTAGAGCCGTTGTAGTGAGCGGATTCGACGACATCCGCCAATGAAACGCGTAATTATGCTTTCTTGTCGCTCGCACCGTTATACCCGAAGAATCGATTTTATTCCTCCTTTAAATTCACCACTCGCCGTAAACTTTGACTCACACCGTTTTCGAAACGCCTGTATTGTATTTCCCGCAACGCATTTTCATTCGTACACGGATGGCTGACTTTAGCAGATTCTTTTCCTCGGTTGAGCCCTTATTACACAGGGAAATTCCAATATTTGTGTGCTTGAGCAGGGAAAACAACGCGCACACGGGTCGGGAACCATGCGCTATCACAGCGCGAGCGAGTGAGCAGATAAAATAATAAGCCAACAACAACGATCGCGCGCGACTCCTCTCCTTCCTTCCTTCCTTCCTCTTCTATGAGAGATCCGACTGATATATATACGTCGAATTTTACCCCTCTATTACAGGGTTTGAAAAAAACTTGATTCTCATAACTTGGTAATACCAGTATTAAGTTGCAAATCAAAATTCCATTAAAATAAAATGAGATCAAAGAGATTGTCGATCAAAGTTTAAAGTAAAATTGATTAAAATCTCATTGCCGACAGGCGTATTTAAAATTTACCTAAGTTGCACACTTTGCGAGCACGTGCTTTTTGACACGCCTCCCTCCCTGTAATTCTACTCATTAGATATATAAGTAGAGACGGATATCTGATCGTGTCGTCGCGTCGCGTGTCCGATCGTGTTTCACTTTCTCTCGTACATGGCCGTCGTACGCGCGAGATCTCGTCGAAATCGTGTTTGGGGGTGCATTTGAAAGTCATAGAAGTTGCAGGTTTGGCCGCGATACCGAATGACGCGATGAGCGAGAAAGAAAGAATTGGGGAGGAGAGGGAAAATAAAAACCGCTCACGAATGTCCGATCGAGCATGGTCGATAAAACGCCTTGTGAGATAAATTAGCCCGCGCCCGTATAAATATTCCTTTCAACTGGCGGAAATAAGCTGCTGCGATAAATTCAATACCGGTGGCCCGCGGTGCTATTCCCGATGCTGCCGCCGCCGCGTCGCCGCGCCCGCGCCGCTACTACCGCCGCTCTGCTGTGTTGCTGCTGCTCCTTGAACCCGATAATTGATCCTCGCCGTATGTTGCCTTGTTATTTTCCTAAAGCACCGCGAGCCGATAACGCGGAGTGAAATATGCGCGACGACCTCGGGTCGATTTTACCCCGGTTAATATCCGCGCGCCCCTGAATTTAAATCCCCACGCTCTCGACGCGAGATGATAGAGCGAAAAACGAGGGAGTCGGGGGTTATCGCGCGGTGACGCGAAAACATTTTTGTATAACGGACGGGACGGATGCTATGTACGTGACGGTATGCTAATTATCGCGAACCGGTGAAAATATCGCGATGTCAAAAATAATACGCTCTCCGCGGCTGCAGATACGTCGTACGATCTCCACGCTCGTCCCGTCGTTTGAAAAGTTTTTTTTATTCCTCAACGCGGCCGAGGCAATTATACGCTATTGTTGATTCCGCTATCAATAGCTTTTATTTAACTCTCGAATGCGTGACTGTTGTTGATTGGCACCAAAGTGATTAAATATATAGGAAAAAAATAGCTGCCCGAGTAAAATATAGGATATGTGTACAGTCACGAAAGTGAAATGGTATAACAATAAACTGAATAGATGGCTGTTCATCTTTTATGTTACAAATAGCTGATTGTTTCGAATTGTTTACGTCACTTGTTGGCTCCCCTGTAACACGATTCTTCATAACATTTCCCGGGTTGCGGTTTTTTCATATTTTTCATCCCGGGATACAGACATTTGCAATCGTACATAACCGTATATAGTTACAGGCGAAATGCAGTGCCATTTTTTTCCCATTTCGCTTTATGTTTAATTGAGTTTAGATTACTAATAGCCGCGCCGATACTTAATTTTACCCCGCGCAAACCTCCGAAAGAGTAAACAATTTCTGAAATTACCCTGTTCCCCGTCGGAGCGAAAACGATTGCGAGCCGGGTAGCAATCGCGAAGTCGATTGAATTGTTAATCTCTCGGAGTTCCAAAATCGATTTCCGTCTACCCGTGGACCTTAAGCACCCCGACCGGCGTGGCGACTCGTTTATTTTTCGCCGCTATTGAATCGGCGAACTAACGAACCTCTTTGAGACACGAAGAGAGAGAGAGAGGAGGGGAGAAGACGCTTTATACAAACGCGCGCGTTAGTCCGCTGTTCATCGGGCAAAATTTTCGATATTAATGCGAAAGCACGAGACGCGGTTAGAGAACTTGCACCTTTCTCCTTCTCCATCGTTATCGCGTAAGACGCTCCATATTCAGTCGACCGTAACTCGAAAGATTTTAACGCGCGTCGCGCGAAACGAAATCACCGCGCATCGAAATATAAACAGCGTTCCTCTCAGTTCGGCACTCGGGCGTACCGTACAGGCGTATACCTGTGCACGAGTAAAAACCCACCGTGTTCCTGATTCATCTTTCTCGTCATCCATTTCGTCTCTACATAGCGAGAGAAAGAGAACGCGCGCAACGTTGCACGATTTTATTTACGCGGTCTCATAACGCGCGAGATACACATTCCACAAGGATCTATTTCTTTGTCAATTTTAATATATTTTGTTTTATAACAGTAAATTATATTTATTCATATTACTTTATATTAAATATTTTATTTATATTATTATTACATTTTATTTGGATTTTTTTAGTGTAATTTTACAGGTGGGTTTTTTAAAGTGGGTCCAACCTAATAAAACCCATTGGGTTTTATTGGGTTGGGCCCATCTTGTTAAACCCTGGTCGTCACCGCGCGCGCGCACCTGTTCTAAGGCGCGAACAAATCTCCGGAGCTTCCTCGCGCATGTAAATACAAAGCCGCCGCATACGCGTTAAGCCGCTCGGGCACGCGCGGGAAATAAATTGGATAAAAGCGGGCGACGATTGTCGCGGCTTCTCCCCGTCCTCAACGAGGATGTCGCGCGCTACGACGTGTGGCGTGTGTGCGTGCGTGCGCACGCTCGCGTTATCGCAATCCTCGTCCCACGATATTACTCCGCACTCTGCAAATTTGCCCCGCTCTCGCGCTAATGAAACATTTACCATTACCGGCTTGTATCTTTTTAGCCCATCGAGAGAGCGACGCGAGCGAGCGCCGACCGGCGCGCGGCGACGTGACGCGGCGCGTTTGTTAGCACGTGCTCGTGACGGACGCGGACACGGTCGATTTAATTAAACGCGATTGGGGAGGCGTATAGGTAGAGGAGGACAAGGTAGATCACGCGACAGAGAAACGACGAAGACGCGATGGCACACAACGGATGTCCTGACGACGATGCGGACTAGGATGTAGACAACAGTACTGATGATCACAGAGTTTGAAAAAATTCGGGTTTTTTTTAAAAAAGCCCAGCCAGTTGGTTTTTTTATATAGTATGTTATATTATATATAAATATATATAAATTTTTATTATTTGTTTATTATCGACTTGATAAATTTTGATTACCGCAATAGTTAACATGATCCAATCGGTCGTTAATTCACTCATACATAGACGTTTAAGACCTCGAATATGGCAGCGTATTACTAATTTAATACATCTGTAATTAATTCATACCAATATCTCCTCTTTTTTTTTTACACTCGATCTATGGTTTTTTACGAGCTTGTCTCTCCGACCGGAAAACATCGCGGGTAATTTCGCCAGTCGTGCGTACATGTGTGCGTAACGATTAATTCGCCGTATTAAAGAACTTTTTTGCTTTACGCCGGGAATATTTCGCGACCTAAACCGATTGGTAAATATTTTGCATATTTTCGCGATGCACGTTCTCGTCGATTTTGCGAATTTTCAAGCATTGCCATTCGCACGAATATTTATATTTGTCTCGTGGTAAACGGCATTTTAAAACACGCGCGCGACGAAACTGATATCTGTAATACTACACGCAAGGGAGAATTCGTTTCTCCGGGCATCTCTCACGAAAAGCCCGGTCGCGCAAGTAATGAGGAGTATCGGATTAAGGCCGAACCGAAGTATTAAAACGAATCCCCGTGACCGTACATGCGGCATTAATCACAACGGGAACTAATTACTCGATGCTCTAATCCGTGATAGTGCTATCGCCCGGGGTCTCGCAATAAAAACTGATTAATTACAGCCACACTGTATTCAAATCCCGAACTAAATTACGGCAAGAACGAGGGGCGCCGCGAAATGAATACGTGGGATATAGTTTGGCGTCCAAATTAGCCGTTTAAGGGATGCACATCGCAAATTCGCTACAATCCTCCGCGAATCTCCGTTTTATGCGAGGTATCTTGTCAACAATTAGATATTCTTATATCGCGGGCGAATCTCTATTTTTCGACGTGTTTCGTTATAAATATATCTTTTTAATTTTTAATATTTTTTACAAATATACAAGAGAGCAATCCATTTTTTTAATGTCAAAGAAAGAATTCCGATGTCAAACTTTATCAAGGACGGCAGTAAGTTACTACTAGAGGGCCTCCCCCTCTTATCCGTCTCCATAAAGCTACGTTTAGATATGTCGGAAGTTCATTTCATCCAGGCGGAATGTATGATATATCAAGCTCCGCCAGAATTCCAGATTACGCAAGATTCTAACAATGTTTCGACGATTCTGCAATATGCATACTCCCGTATAATGCATCACGCGATACGCAGATGGCATATTTGTCCGTTTTGTCGTGATTGCGAAACAATGTGGTACATATCCGACGAATATATAGCGTCGCTAAGATTTATATTACTATAAAAAAAACGAAAAACTGTGAGAATTGAGAAACTTTGGACGCAAAGTAATTTTCCGATTTATACATCCGTATATTGCTGACAAATTGCCCCCCCCCTCCTCCCTCCCCCCTCTAAAGTAGCGCAGTTTAGGATTCTTTAATGCTCTCCCGTTTTATTCCCGCGGCAAGATTGCGGCAGTCAATAATACGAAGAAAGGAAAATTTTCCGAACTCGCGCGATATGCACATTTTTCAAGCGCGGATCGGCGTAACATACGCGCGATTCACGGGCGGGGAACGTTAAAGCGAAAATTCATATCGCGATATCCATCTTCTTCGAGGACTTAAAGTATCGGCAAAGATGACTGTAAGAACTCCCGAGAATGGACACGGAAAGTTTTAATCTTTTCAGACTTGTACCGGGTGAGTGGCTCGAAACGCGCGCGGAACGAACTTCCACACTATCGACGACAGCCACGCGAGCAATAAATCTGTCCAATACATTGAATTCGCCCGCAAAATTTTTCCCCGGGATTTTCATCCGTCGCCGACGATCTTCGACACGGCCGGAACTTGGCGACTCAGTAGAGATGCGCCGGCCGGCGGGGAGTGTGGCGAGGGACGCGCTCTCTCCTTTGGTAGTTTCCAAAGTTGTCATTGAAAAAGTTTCATTGTACACGACCGCTCGTTACAACGTCGCTCATTACTCATTAGTGATCTTCTTCTCGAATATCGAATCACAAGATATCGCCGTAATGTCGCTCAGCGACTTGCTATTTCTGCCGCAGAAATATGCAACGTGTATCGTTGCAGATAATGTCAGAAAATCCGATTTCCTGATTTGAATGAACACTGATATTTCGAGATTGCGTTTCATTTTATAGAAATAAAATATTGTACCAAGAGATACACGGACGACTAAGTAATCCGTCTCGCGAAATAACAAATAGCATTCCAATTGATGGAAGACTGATCTCTCTCTCTCTCTCTCTCTCTCTCTCTCTCTCTCTCTCTCTCTCTCTCTCTGTATTTTCTCCTCCTCCTTGAATTTTCTAATTAATATTCCGTGTAACAGAATTTTAATTAGAGATCTCCAAGAGTTGAAACGTTTAATAGAAATTAAAGGCCTGCTACTCGGAAAATGTAGCCTCCCATAAAAATCGGCTCCAACTCGGGCGGAAGAGCCCATAGTTAAGGTGACATACGACGGGACAGACCGTACAGAGCGCTCGGCTCTGCGCCGTTAATGCGGGCGAATGTACGAGACCTTTGGAAGAGGCCCTCCGAAGTACCGCGGCGAAATTAGTTTGGGAAACACTGTCGTACGTTTAAAGCGACGCGTCGTGCAGTTGCGAAGGAGGTCCATCGGAGAAAAAATTACTGCACGGGAAGTTCCTCTCTCGTTCCTTCTCCCCCTCTTTCCTTCCTCTTCTTCCTCCTTCCTTCTCCTTGCTTTTTCCTCCTTCTCTACCCCGCGAGCACGCGACTTGCTGTCGAGAATGCCGATTAGCGCTACTCGAGGCGTCACGTACCCTCGTACCAGTCCTCGTGTTTCCTTTTTCTCGCCCACCCGGGAACGACGACGTCGCGACGTCTCTTTCGGTCGTGTGTTTGGAGAAACCTCTCTTACGCGAGCACACCGGGATGGGTTACGTGAGCGGAGAACAGGACCGGGCTCTTGTAGTCTTTAAAGCGGAAGCTGGACTACGCTTTGGCGCGCGTCAGCCGAAGAGGAATTAAACTGTACGACGAGTACGAGTATCGCGTAATATATATAGGTATATATATATATATATACATAATTTTCATAGCACGATTAAACTATATAAAATATTTAAGACATTTTGATTATTGATGATAAATTATTAAATATTATTAAATATGCACCAGAAATATCTATCGCAAATAAATTTTTAATTTAATTAAGATTTTAAACTCTAAATTGTGTAAAATGTCAGAAAGTATGAAAATACCCACGGGAAAAATGGTATTTACGGAAAATGAGATAGAAATAAATATGACGTAAAAAGAAGCTATTGAAAATTTTATTATCTTTAACAAAATAATTCAATTATATAGCGCGCAAGAAGTATCTCGCCTGTGAAAAGAGATAAAGTAAGATTCACGCTATTATAAGATTTGTAACATCATAAGTGACACTTAGGTAAAATTATATAGTAACTAATCTTTAAAAAAGCTCTCTCTTTCTCTCTTTATATACATATATATATATATATATATATATATATATATATATATACACACATCCATCAACGCGCGCTGAATTCATCCAAATGAGCCCGAAAACCACGGAGCACCCGCGCGCGTGATTTGGCACTGTAAATCAGACTGTAATGCGCGGGATTAATCCCCGCTGTTGAATGTATCGCCGGCGAGATTATAAATTTGTTCGTAGCGCGCGCGGAGCGCGGGGTGTTAATCCGTAACTGCACTCCTCCGGAGACTTCCAGATTTTCGGGAAATCCCGCGCCATTGCGTGATCCTCGGAATAGACGGCGGAATGTGTATATATACACGTACATTTGCCAGTTAGATTTATGTGTTTATTTAAATAGGTTTTAGGTATCGTCGCGGGCACAGCGCTAATTCACACTGCCTGATAATCGGTCACGTTTATTAAACAGTAATTTTCGAATCTATATTAGAACGTTTCGCGTGTACATTTAACTCGCGGGTAAAATGAGTCACGAGAGCCGGGAATTATTTAAAATGGTCGATCCGCCCGAAAATTATCGAAAACCCACTCAAACCCGCATCTCGCACGGTCGACCGTGATGTTTCAGCGTGCGCGTGGAGTATTTGTAATTGAAATGCATATGCAGCATTACCAGCTCAGTAGGTTTTTGGGGATTTTATTGGGTTTTATGAGTTTTTATTTTTTATAGTTTACTAATAATTAACAAAATTTATTACTAGCTTATATAAAAACTCAAAAAAACCTGAAAAACCTTTAAATTCGTTATCATTGAGTTTTTATTTTTTATAGTTTACTAATGGTTAACAAAATACGTTATTGATAACGAATTTAAGGGTTTTATTTTATTGGTGAAATTTTACATGTGGATTTTTTAAAAGTGAGTACAAAGTTTGTTGCAACCGAATTGCAAACACCCGAACGTTCCGCGCGCAGCAGTAATTGTGGTCGAGCGCAGTAATGAAGCAGGACGCGCGAGATGCGAGTTTACCGAAATTCTTTCCGGACACGCGTGCCTTTTAATCATCCTGGGCGCTTTGGCATAATAACACAATCGGGGAAGGGAGAAAGGGGGCAACGAGTGATGATGCCGCTTGCCTTCATAAACACAACGCACTCACTGTGTCATTAATTAGTCTCTCCTTGATGTCCGCAAGGGACTCGATGATTACGCTAATCGCGTCAATGTTTGCCGTGTTTAAAATTTCACCATACAGTTTGATGGAATGTCAGTAAACCTTTATCTTGCTTCTCTTATTTAATCTTAAGAATAAGTTTCTTGCTCGGATCTACGCTCGGGGAAAGATGCGCAAGAAAATCCGTCGTTTAAACATGTGCAGGAAGTGGCCAGTACTTTTTACTATACTCGTCCTCGATTTTGGGCGTTATTCTAGGTTTCCGCCGTTATCTCTTTCCTGGGTAAACCATGCCGGAGTCGACGTACGGCGCCAAAAAATCGCGAAGAGTCTTCGTCCTTTTCAGATATGTGTCAATTTTTCCTCGCTTTCTCTTCTTCGCGTGAGCAAAAGCGACGTATCTTTTCTACTTTACAAGGGAAGTACACCATTTGTCGCGTTGAAAACGGAATTCCGTCAAATATTTGTGTCGCGTATTTTCCGCCGTGGGAAAACGCTCCGAGCGAGAGGCGCGTTTCCTCACTCAAGTGAGTGAGGAGAAAAAGGAGGGGAAGAACGAGGATGAGAATGGGATATTATATAATATCCCCTCTCTCCCTCATTCCCTAACAGCGTACCCCGACCGAGCCTAAGAAGAGGAATACATCGAGCCTCAGCCTCGATCTCCCGACGTGTCGTCGTAATTAACAATAATCCCGTAATTCCAAACCGGCATTGGACAAACGACATCAGCGAGCGCCGCTTGAATCGATGTTTTATTTTCTTGTTAGACACCGAAGTAAGGGAATTACACCAGGTGTTGATCGATACGAATAACGCAAATACGAATAACGCGACATTCCGATGCAATGAATTTGTATTCGTATAAAAACTAGGTAGAATTGAATTGCCGTCGTGAATTGAATTAAAAAAAGCATTGAATTGCTTTAAGTAAGAAAATTGCATTACTTTTTGTCACGATAACAACAAAACTTCATAAAAGTGTAGTTCGTTAAATGGAACTTTATTTATTTATATCTCTCTTTTTTTTTGTACGAACTTGTACCTGGAGTCGGTGTTTCTTTAAAAAGCAAAATATTATTGAAATTTTATCTGACTGCTGATGGTTCGCTGTATAGTCGATAATAAACTATTCGCTAAACTTAATTGAATAATAACTTGGAATAAAGTTTCTTTCGTCTATAGTTACGGCTACACCTAGCGTCTCATAGGCATCGCAACGCGATTGAGTTGAATCCCTGCTCGATAACCACGAGCGAAACGCTTAATCGGGCCGCTGTCGTCCTTCTTCTGACTAATTGGTAAGGCATAGTTAATCTCATATCGGGTATATGTCACGCGTACGAAATTACTATTGTATTTTCGATCGATATTGAAATATATGGAGCAACGCTCATATTGAAAGCAATTTTTTTTGTCGCGCAACATTTTTTTTTTTTGATACATCGAGTACTCTCGCGGATGCGTCGTATAGGCTTCGCTATCGCGTAATACGAGTTTCAATCACAATAACATTTTTCTTGTTATATTTTTTGTTCGTGTAAGGCAATAACATATAGCGCACCGCCCGGTGTACTCGCAACAGCCACTCGTTTTTAGTCAAAATACGCTACAGGATCGAAATATATCCAAGCAGCGTAATTGAGTATCGATCGGCACTGACAGTTGATAACACGCGGATTGCTGATGGTGATTTTCCGGTCTTTGTGCTACTTTCATATACTTTCATATTTCGATAGTTTTGTGTGTGTGTGTATTATATTATATACTTCTTTTTTGTAATCAGATTTTCGTATGCGCTTAGTATGACCTACAGCTACGGGAGGGTCCCGATTTATGTTTTTTTTTTAAACCCGGGTTTTTTCAAACCCTAATATGGATATCCGTTATACGAATACACGGTGCATAATAATTTGTATCAAATATGCAAACGAAAATCTCTTGAGAGTGCACTAATTTCATTTGTGTCTTTCATTTGTTATTCTTTTATCATTTGAATTCAATTTAGTGCGAATATAAAAATTCTCACTATTTAATAAGTTATCTTGAAATAGTTTTATTATTTAAAAGGATTTAATCAAAAGGTTTTTTTAATTAAAACTTTCTGTTTGAAAAAAGATAAAATTAAAAATGAACTAAAAAGTTGAATTCTATAATTAAATGCCTCAACTTCTGCAATTCATAAAAGATGTTGAGGATTTGGATAATGATAATGGGGATATTGCATCCGGGATATTGATTCGCAATTATTTGAACTTCTTCCACGTATCTATCAATATTTACACATTCTGCATATTGTTTACAAAAGCTGTTTGCGAAAACAAAATAGTATTGCGAAATACGGGTGGCGGCGAGCTATTTTTGAAATAATAAAACGTAATGGGAAATGTTTGAAAAACAGTATTATCATAATTAAATTCATTCGTCAAACGTCGATGCCTTTGACGATAATGATTCCCCTCTCCCCTTTCTCAATTGAGTGTCGCGAAGATCATAAACAGCGATATTGAGCACGTTACCTGCGTGGGATACGTTTATTTATTTTTTCTCTCTTTCTGCCGTCGAGACACAATTTCGAATCGCGGATCGGGCAATTACCAGGCGTATGAATATTTAATCGGGCCTTCCCGGTGACCGGTTGTGCTCAATGCAGTTCACCGTATAATCCCGGAACGTCAAAATATATACACCACCCCGCCGCGGCGCGCGATCAGCAGAGAGTTAAAATGTTCGCGCGCCGCGACAAACTGAATATTTATGTCTCGCGCGCGTATATGTATTACGTTAGCCAACACATTGTTCTTCATTACTTTTGCGCGTGAAATTCATGAGGCTGATCGCGCGAGAGCTCGAATCCGCTAAGAACCCGAAAGATCGAGGGCAATCTTTTTTTCAACAGGTTAAGAGAATACGGTTGCGCACTTCACGCAAATTAATGGTTGAAATTTCTTTTATTTCTTTTTTCATTCGATAGTTCCCGAGTAGTCCGCGGAAGATCCTCCGTAGTATTCGTTATTCGCTGTCGTCCGCAAATTGATACGGATGCGAGAGCCCGCGGATAAGTTAAAAGAGTACGAAGGACTGTCGGCGAGGAGAGATTTATTGGATCGACCATCTGGTCGTGTATTTTTTCGTCGGAGCGTGAAAAAATCGTTACTCAACGAAGCGTTACCCTCTCGAGAAATGGCTCAAGTTAAAGCACCTCGACGTATCCACGGGGGTATATACGGGAAGAAATATTGTGGCGAACTGTGTGTGCACCGCGAGAACTTACCGGTCCTTATTTCTAGAGTTTGACAAGATGGAGTTGCACAGAAAATATTCACAATCGAAAGAAAAGAATTAAGAATTGGCTACTTGGCATTTGTACGTCAATACGTCCGACATTTGTCTCGTCTCGCAAACGTGTGCGCTTACGAGGGAGTGCTGAGGGAAAATCCGGTAAAATATCGGGAAAATATCCGCGTCTGACCGCGTCTCGGGGTAAACCGGAGTCGAATTTCCAAGCGCACCAGGTGTAAGTTTCCCTGTTGCAATCTTGTGTCGCACCTGATACGCCTTACGATTTTTTGCCTCCATTGTGTCCTGACTGGCGGAAAAGATTGCGAGTCTTATTTATCGGTCGTGACATTGCCAAGTTTGAACGGTGGGTCCGTTCGCAGCTAAGGAAAGATTCAACGTGCAATAAGCACCTCTTCTATCGCTTTCTCCAATTTCTCCCTCCATTTCTCTTCTTCTTCTCCTGCTGTTATGCTTTGTATCTCGAAGGCGTAAAGCGTGACAAGATTAACGAGATAAAGGGATCTGAAAAGGCGTTTTATTTCCCGCCGTTTCGTTTATACCGCGAGCGAGATGATGGTGTTAGGTGGCGGAATAGAATGCGAATCGTATTGTATACGCCGTGAACAAACTTTAGTATCGCGGATTCCTCGAATGTTTAGGAGGGCATTACGCGTTAAATTTCAACAAGTAATATTTAATTTCTCAATATCTTTATTCAATTTAGTTAAACCTTTTCAGCGACGTCGCAGCGTTGATAGAAAAGTGGTACAAGTTAAAAATGAGCATTTTTACTAACAACTGAATCTAAAATGAGAGAAAATGGCGATACTCTTCAACGATTTAGAATATTTAGATAATAAAGATAGAAGAGTTTTATTTTTTTTTAAATAACGCGATTCGCATTGCCAGCTTCCGCTCTCAGTGGAATGTACCTCGGCATAAATTTAATTCTGAAGAAATATTTATTTCGAATTCGCAAAAAAATTCAAACAATTTACGGCGATGCGAATCGCGAGCAGTACAAACTAGTACCACTAGGTCATTCGCATTAAAGCGAATTAGTCGTGCTTTGATCGTGCTCGTTCGTTTGATCTGGATATGGTTTTACACGCATTACGAGTGCCTGACGAGGATCGTCGAACGAGAGAAAGAAAAAAAAATTAATTACCCTTAATAAGAGCATTCACCGCGTTCGGGCAGTTCTAACAGACAATGCCCCGAACGCACTATATACGTCGCGTCGCGTGACCCTGATGCCTATCGAATCAATGACAACGCCGCGCCGCGCGCGAATAGCCAGCGATAAGAACCGACGATATAAACGGGCAATCTCATCTCCCGCTCGGTCCACTCATTAGCGGACTTAATTTAAGACACCACACCAATAGTTGTAATAAATCTTTTACACGAAAATTTTAGAAGACAGCACTGCTCTTTTCTTTTCTTGAGCACCGCTCTTTAGCAAGTTTATATTTTTTATATAAAATTTTATACAATGTCTCGAAAAAGTTGTAAGACAAGAGGGAAACATATCTTCAATTTTTGTTTGATTTAAAATTGTATCCCAGAATATTATAACCAGATATAGAGCACGGTCACTTTGAAAAAAACCGGCTTTTTTTTAAAAAGTGGGTCCAACCCAAAAACTCACCGTGGGTTTTATTGGGTTGGACCCATCTTGTCAAATCCTGCGCCTGTACCTCTTTTCTCTTATATATATATGATATGTGTGTGTATTTTACTCCTTTTTATTTATGTACAGTCGTATCACAAACCTGCCTGCGCGGCATATGCGGGGAGAGCGATAAGCAGAATTACCCCGACAAGTGATTCTGTTTATTTTAACGACGAGGGGGCTCTCGCTTTAAAACTCGCCGCATGCGAAACAGCGCGTGCGATATACATACGTCTCTTCCCGCGAAATAAAAAAATACAACGCGCTCGCTTTGTTATCTTCGCGACAACGGGCGAGTACGGGCGATGTGCGTGATCACGTACCGCGGAGATTCGAGATTATGAGACAATTATTAAACAAAGCCCCGTGTCCGCCCACTCCTGTCTACGACATCCGCTATCGATTTATGCGACCGTCACCTTTGGATAAAAGCGAGCAAATAAAAAGAATGTATAGATGGGGGAAAAAATTCATTCAGCGAGAGAAATGGAGATTATCACAGCTGAACAAGATTTTACATTGATAATGGTATAAAATTTAATCTTATCGAGTTTCGTATATAAAGTCAGATTCATCTGTAACAGAAAATGGATTAAATTAAATAAATGAATTTATTAATCAATTTTCTCTTAAACTTTGATGGAGCTGAGCTTTTGTAAGAGCTTTTATAAGAGAATATATTGGGTCTTGGCTTGTGAAATTATGAAATCCGATTTCATGAATCAGTTTCCTATTTTTATATTTTTTGTATTTCGGAAAAACGTCAAGAGGATTCCGCGCGAGGAATGACGAGACACTCGTGACAAGCTAATAAATCTCAACCCAAACATAATTAAGTTTGCCGGACGTTTTATATATTAAATTATGCGCGACGTTGCGCGCGGTACGCGCGATAAAAAATGTAGTATCTTTGATTACTGTTTTGCATGGAGATTCGCCGAGCGAGGGGGAGGGGACAAAACGGCGGGATGAGAGAGAAGAAGGGGGACAGAGCAAAGTGTCGGTGCGCATGGTATTGTTTTATTTAAACGGAGCCTCCGCGCCGTACGGCCGGGCTTTATTGGAAATTGAGCCAATTATGATACTTGGGTTAACGATCCATTGTAATACAGTTTCGTGAACGCGCTATCTGCCGATCTCGAACGAAATCTCGAACGATCCTTCCATGCGAGACGTCGTAACGCAGATTGCTTTACGCGGCCGTGCCATCGTCGGTGGTTCCGATTGGAAAATGTCCTCTCGGCGAGACACTTCGCCGTCGTCGTCGTCGTCGTGTTCGGAAGGAAAGGAAACCGCCAGCCGCGAAGCGATGACGATAAGCGAGAAGTCGTGTTCTTTCGGTCTCAAACCGGGCGAGCCGCGATAGCGTGCGTTAACTCTCTCAGCTTCCTCCCACACACACACACACACACACACACTTTGCCATAGGGTTTGGTTCCAGCAGCGCCGCGATCGCGGTTCAAAGTTCAAACTCGATTTAACTTTGAAATCGGGTCCGCTCGCGTTGACCGGTCGATGGCTAAGTGCCGCCCGCCGCCGATGCTCTTCCGCGCGCGCGAGTGTCCCGAGAATTCAGGCTCTTTAGCGCGCGCGCGCGTTCGCTCTCTCTCTCTCTCTCTCTCTCTCTCTCTCTCTCTCTCAGAGTCCGCAATTACTTAATAGTCATCCTAAATAACTGAGGCACAGCAAATCAAATATCGATGCATGCCCGTTTTTCAGTCGTCGCTCTCTGTGCTTGATAATACGGCGCGTGATACGCGCTTAACGCTCGATTCACGATTCAACTGCGACTCTTCGCGTATTTTTTCCAGTTTTTCGGGTTTATTTTACGGCCGGGACAATTTGCCTCCAGAAGGCAGTAAATTCTTTTATCTGTCCGGCCACATTTCCCTACTCCCGGGTTACCACTAATTTCATATTATTCGAGCGCGGAAACCGCGAAAAAATATTGTGATGCCGCGGATAAGGAGCGCATGTACCGTTTAACACGCCCATTTGCCCGAATGATTAACACTCCTGCGTCCACGTGCATGTCCCCTCGCGGACATGCTTTTTCTATTTTTTGCGATGTAAACATATAATTTTATAGTCACTCGTTCCGGCCTCGTGCCCATATTCTGAGTTTTGATTTAAGTTAATTTTTTTTTATCACACCGACACCGCGGTTAAACGCGATAATAAAACGAAGCGACAGTGAAAAATTATACAGATCTCAAAATTGGATTTTTGAGCATCATAAAAAAAACCGTTCTTGAAGAGTTTGTGAAATCATGTGAAAATATCTTGCGAGCAATTCAACAAGCCTCTGCACCTCAACAAGTACAGAATAAAGATTTATATATGCAGCATCGGATATAATTATTGCGCGAATGTGTTTCATCTGTCTACAGCTCGAGGAGGAGAGATTCTCATTCGCAGACAGCAATGAAACGTTGCGCGGCGTATAACTTGTTCCTTTTCGCGGGCCATTAATTACACACGCGAAGCAAATCTATCGGAAAGCATTATCATCGCGGCACGTCAAAATTATGTACTTACCCGGGCATCCTGCTGTTCACGGTGCTGCGCCGTGATTAATTACGGCAACTCGATCGTTTTATCACTTTTTACGCTCGTCCGGAGGCGTTATACCGTGTAACATTATACGAAGCGTCCGCGCATTCGACCAAGTCCGCCGATGTAGTTAGTGACTCTTTAGCTCTCTCTCTCTCTCTCTTTCAAATTGTCGTACGACGATATCGGCCGCGTCCTGACATTTTTATACGCGACGTCGCCCGCGCGCGCTAATGCAGGGCGAGTTTATGCATTTAACGACGCGTACGCGCAGGGAGGTTAAACGCATGGATTGCTTTTTTCTCTCTCCTCTACCACCGTTGCACCGCGCCACGCCACACCGCACTGTGCGAATGAAATTTCCGCGATTCGCCCCGGTATGAAATACTTTGAATAATTCGTGACGCTTGTTGGCCAGGGGATGCAATTGCGAGTTATATTTTTTTTTTTTTACTATCGTCGTTATTTTAGGCTCGAGCGTTACATCCATGGATTTTGGAGGGATCTCGCGAAAACGGTCGTTTCTCCGCGCTTCTGTGGGGAGGGTCTTGAAGATAAAACGAGGGTTAATTTATAAATATTCGATTTTGCCGTTTCCGCTCGCAGCAGCGGCACCTAAAATTAAGAACGTCAGGTCGTTGTGATGAATAACAGATGTCCCGTTATTTTGGCTCTCGAGAATATTATATCTCGCATATAGCTGTTTAGCCTATATATATTTATGACGTTCTGTTTCTCGAGATTAAATAATTACCGTTGTATTGCCGAATTAGACCTGTCCAATTCTTTTCCTTAAAATAGTTATCAAGAGGTGGGCAGAGGAGATATTTTCCAACGCGAGTACCCGATATGTAAATTACGGAATATATAATGCAGCGAAAACATTTGTACAAATAGCCCAGTCATCCGATAACCGGTCGCGCGTATCGTCGAAAAGTGTGCGCAGCTGCGATATGTTAATTATCACAAACACGATGATAGTAATAATAATAATTTGCAAATGCACGGCGTGAATACGCAGATCGGCGCTCTATAAAATAGTATAACTTTGGCATATATGCATATTCCAAAAAGACAAATAAAATAAAAAACAGTATAATTGGACGGTTATAAATAACCGCACAGGTATAAGTTGCGCGGTGATGTTCTTAGAAATCTTAATTACCTTTATATGAACGTCACGTGACAATGCGCATTTAGCGGGCGGCGGCGGCGGCGGCGGCGGCGGCGGCGGCGGTGCGGGCGGCCAGGCCGGGCTGGGCTGGTAAGATGCGCTAAATCGCGTGGGTTTATTCCGGCCACGGCTCGATGTATAGTTGCGAGAGCTGAAGGGGGTAATTTCCGAACGATAATCGCTGTTTGAAGCTGTCGATCGTCCCATTACCTTCGCCCCCGCCTCCGTCGATTTACAAACGATCAGTTAGCCCCTCCGTAAACTCTCACCGGTTTCGCGTACGCGAAGATACGCGACCAGGTCGCTCGATCTCGATGTGCCGAATGTTTTAATTAATCAAGAGATCGTACCGCGAATTTTCGCGCGCGGCAGCGCAGCGGCCCGCTAAAAATACGCTCGTCAAAAGAGAATGAGGTTAAAGCGGCGAACTAATTTCAACGTTGAGAGAGCACGTTCGAGAAGGTTCGATGAACGCGACGATGAACGGAAGGCTGAAAATGGCCGACGGGAAGATTTTGTAATTTCTTTAGTGACAATCTCTCGGAATTTTGTTTATGGCAGATCGATGTGTACAAGCGGAGCGTGGTGAAAGGGCAATTCCCGTACGACAATGGTTCGTTCAAGAGCTGCCGCCGCTGTTGCCGCCGCCGACCGTTCCATTATCTCGACCGATTCGCAAACAGTAGTTATACACTCCACAGACTCACTATTTCATAGGTAAAGACGGCAGCGGCCGTGTGCCTCTCGCGATCGCGCGCAGCGAATGTTTTAATTAAGTACGAACTTAAAACAAAGTTTCGTCTCGTTGGATACTAAAAATGCGCTCGATACCCAGACGCGGGGGAGTTAAATCAGCGAACTAATTTCGAAGCGAAACACACCGCCGCCGCCGCGCGCTCGCGGCTGCTTCGATTGGACGATATAATGCGAAGGAAAAAGTCCGGAATGGCGTGGGAGATTCGGCGATTTTTCCGACTTGACTGTTATTCCAATTTATTCGAGCCGAACGAAAATAATTCGCAAACTCGTCGCGCTGTGTAAACCGAGATGCGACCATTTAAATTCCATTTGATTCTTCGAAATTCTCTCTCTCTCTCTCTCTCTCTCTCTCTCTTTGTCGGCCGATAACTTCGCGTAATTCAATTATATATCGACTCGCGAATTTTTGTTTATCGCGAATCGAAGAGGTCTCTGGGTATTTTCGTACGCGACTAGATATTGTTATTCCCCGCGCTTTGCATGGATATACATAAATGCATGGCGCTTTGTGTACTAGCTTTTATTCGCCTAGCTTTTATTCTTCTGGTTTTTATTCCTCCATGTCACGTTGCATTTTGCCGCGCGCGAGCAAGCTAGACGAGCCGTGCACAAGGTATGCATTTGTCAATATATATATATACATATATATATATATATATATATATATATATATATATACATAGATATCCGGATATCCGCCTCTTTGTCGACAATTTAATCGGACGATTTCAAGATAATTTGCAAAATTTGCGTCGGGCATTAGCGAGGGATTCGTTAATTTATTAATTCCACTTGTCATATGACATACGCCGCCAATGCATCGCACCAAAATAGCGTAGAATTATTTTTCGCACGGCGTTTTAATTCGCAAATCAGTAGCCGATTCACGCTATTGAACTTGGACGGAACAATCAAAGTATGCCTGGCACGTCAACGCGCGCACGCATGCTGAAAAATGGATTCTGATACTTCCTACGAAGAGGCTTTATTCACGTAGATTCGTTATTGTCAAACCAACGTTGATTTGCAATAGAGTAACCACAACTAAAGAATATTCTATACTTTTAATGAAATCTTATTGAATTCCACATTGAAAGTTTTTTAAATTAGATGATGTAACTCTTCAATTTATATTTCTATAAATTTTAAAATTTCTTTGCAATTAAAATCTTTCAGCAAATAGTTTATCATTCTTTTCTTACAAAAATCCAATTTAATACTAGAAATTTTATTTATTAAAAGCTGAACAATAGTGCTTTTGATGCTAAAAATAAGTAATTAATCACTTCTTTCAGTATTAAATTTCTGTATGAGTTATTAATCATTATCAAATCTCAAGATATTTACACGACGGACTACTATTCTCTCTCTCTCTCTCTCTCTCTCTCTCTCTCTCTTTTTCTCATCGCCCTTCTACAGATTTCGACGTTAAGAATCCACTTCAAGACGTCAACAGAACGTCGCGCTTTATTCGATTGTAAAACTTATATATGCTTTTCCGAGAAGAACGGAATACGCTCTGGTGTATATTTCATGCGACAAATCCGTCTCTCTCAATTCGCGTCTCGCTGTGTAATATATTGTACTTTTATCTGAGAAATATGACTGATCGCGCATACCTGAATGGATCAGTAGCGACGACAGAACGAGGAGTCGGGGCAGTAGGACGGCGAAGGCCGCGCGCAACATCCTCGCTCCCGCGGAGTGATCCTGGTGATCACCAAGATCGCCGGGGACGGGGCTCCGCGACGATGATGCGCTCGGCGCGGCGCGACGCAGCGCAACGCGACCGTGGCAGGCGGAGGAGATCGACCTATCTCCTAACTCCCGCGACCGTCGTCACTGGCGACGAGTTGTCATCGCGCCTCACACGGGACCTGGTGAGAGAAGGGGAAAGGATCGCGAGTCCACAACGTGATCCTGGTAAACACTCAACCGAGGCGAAACTCGTATGCACGCTTTTTCTTTTTTTTTTCTTTCTGCCAAACGTTCCGAATTGTTGGAAACAGCCGCCAGTGGGAAATCGATCTTCCCACGTTGGCCGGTCGTATAAAGAACGAAATAGAATACGCGCGCGATATGACGCGACGTAGTACCCGCGCGCAAGAGATTCACGCGGTTTGCCACTCGCACGCGCAACGAGAATCGGCGAAGGGATAATAAAATCCAAAAAGCACGATGTCAGCGGCGGCAGCGGCGGCGACGACGACGACGACGACGAGTATTTCAAGTACTTGCGGCAATTCGTGGCGACACGCGACACATAATTTCCTACACGGCCGCCCCTTGACTAATTGAAAATCTATATACGGCCGCGTTACACGGGTTTCCACCTTCCGCGGAAAGCAGTCGGTACTGCGGCATCGGCACCGGAGGAGGACGAGGCGCCGAGGCGCGCGCGAGAGGGTTGGTGCGGCGAGTCGAGAGGGATGGGGGTGGGAGGGGAGGTGTACCGATGTGTGAGGGAAAGGGGGAGAAAGAGAGAGAGAGAGAGAGAAAAGGAGAGAGGGAGAGAAAGAGAGAGAAAGAGACGCGACGAAGTCGAGGAGGTGGTAGCGACGGCAGTGCTGCTACTGCTGCTGCTGCTTGTGCTACTGCTACTGCTGCTGCTGCTGGTACCGCTGCCGACTGTGGTGCTGGTGGTGGTGGAGGTGATGGCAGTGGTTCTGGCGGTGGTGGTGGTTGTGCCGATGGTGGCGGCGGCGCTCGAGGAGGGCGGAAGGCCACCTGGCAGCGCGCGGGGCGGAAAGAGCGCGAGGAGGATAGAACGATCGGGGTAGAGGGTAGAGGCAGAGGTCGAGGGGGTTTGGGAGAGGAGCAGGAAGAGGAGGAGGAGGAGGACGGCGGGAGAGGGCAGGGTGAGTGAGTTCGAGTTGGTTCCTGGGCGACTGCGCCGTTCTCCAAGTCGATGATCGCTGCAAAATCTTCCGTCTCTCTCTTTCTAGCGCGAGGACCGCTCCCTCTCTCTCTCTTTTGGTGCGTTCCGTACGTACGCGCGCGTTTCTCACTTCCACGCTCGGCGTGTGTATGCGTTTGTCGTATATATATGTATATATATATATATATATATATATGTATACAGGGGTACGTGCACGCGGAAGAGGGTGGGAGCGCGCGCGCTCGCGCGTCCGTGCGGGCGCTAACGAAATTGGCGAAATACGCTCCGCTCGGAGGAGCGCGGACGGAGGCTGTGCCCGTCCGTCCCTCTCGGACTTGCCGGCGTATCGCGTCGTCGTCGTCTCACTTTCGACCGTACCGCGCCGCGCCGTCGCGCGCTACCACGACGTCGGGTCTCGACTGCGGGAAAAACGGTCGGCGGACGAGAGGATAACGCGGAAGTTAGTTGGCGATCGTTCGGAGCGATCTTCCGTACATCGGGCTTAATCCTGTGGCCCGGTAATAGGATCGACCGGCGATCCCTCCGGGAGTATCCGGCGCGACTCTCGAGATTTTCGAATTTATGGGGGAATTGCGGGCGTACGTACGCTTCTTGGACGCCAGCCGTATGGAATATGCTCCTCGCCATAAATCCGAAATTCCGAGTGGTCCGAACGACGTCGCTCCATTGTTGGGCCGAGAGTGTAAGGAGAGAGTCGTCGTCCCCGCGATTGTCCTACAAGAGACCGCCCCAATGACATTTGCCAGAGAGTCCGAGATATATTTTATTTATAAATCAAATCTACTTCGTTTCTCCCCTGATTGAATTGAGATAGAAAAAAAAACAAATCTTCGATATGAATCTAACTCGCATAGATATTTTCTGTCATATTATGTGTATGATTGAATTAGATATTTCTCTATGATATATAGCGTACTCGAAACAATATATGTAATGTGTTTCAACACTTGAAAAGATGTTATTTATGATGCTTAATAATCGGAATAAGTCATTTGGAGGAATGATTTTTACATTTAAAAAACGTGAAAAATAAAATTGGGTCACAAGTTTTTTTACTGATCAAAAATCCATATCTATTTTGTATTTCTTCTTTGTAAAAAAAATTAAATCTATCTACTTAAAATGATCTCAAATACTAATAAATTGTAGAACAATCATTAATACGACGTTTAGTTAACAATAGTGAATTTTAATTGAGATGTAAAAGCCACCCTAGATGATCGTTTATGATGGACGATTATTTACGCAATAAAAAAACTAGATAGTAAAAAACGTTTTGTATTTATGCTAAAAACAGCTCACTCAAATGTTTGTTAAATTTTTATATTGAATTTTTAACATATCCGAATGCTAATTTAATATAATGTGATTATGTTATTTGAATATTAAATTGATATTTAACACGCATTTCTTAATGTAAAAGTAATACAATTTTTAAATAAGTGAATAAAAATGAATGAATAATAATGTAGTCTAAAAACGTAAATTCTAAGAAAAATGAATAAAAATTTAATGCACGTTAATTTGACATATTATATTAAAAGTGTTAATTTTAGTGAAGAAATATGTTTCTACAAGAAATCTATTTTCAAATTGTACCAAAGCGTTACATTTTTTGTATTAATTTTTACGTAAGCTTTGTGTTACTTTCTAGCATAGTCACCTTGTATTGAATTAATACAAAAATTTAAATAGACCGTTTTTAAATATTTTTTTAATTCTACTATGTTACGTGCAATAGATCAATGCATTTCAGAAATTGCGTGAATACGGCAATATTAGTATAATGATATTATTCTAGTGACAACGTGTAATACAATTTCAGAGCTAAATCGCGAGTAAAAGAAACAGCATTATGTTAACGAACGTAATTAATGTATGCCACAGTCTTTGCGACGTGCAGCTACTCGAGATATGTAGCTACAGCGCTCCGGTACTCGGGAAATCTCGGGATGAGTATTATTCCTTATTTGAACCATAAGCTCGGTATCAACTCGCTCGCGCGACGGCGTAATGGGCTTCTCCCACGCGTTATACGTCCAAAAAAAAGGCGTAAAAAGAATAAGAGGAAGGGCGTTTCGTGCGCAGCCACTCGCGCTCGGGGAAGGAGCAACTCCACGTATATAGCGAAAGAATTTCTCTCGCATTTCGAGTTATTGCACTTGACAGGTTTCTCGCCCCTGCACTCAGTCCGCCACGTTTTACCACGGGCGAGTGCCGGGCGAGCGAGCTTGCGGCGAGAAACGGGAAATGGGAGGATAAGGCGAAAGTTAGTTGGTGATCGTCCGTGCATCGAGCTTTAATCCTTTGTCCCGGTAACGGGATCCTGGCGTTAAATCCCTTCGGTCTCCGGCATCCGCGGAGGATCTTTCGTACTTGTCCAAATAAGGGCGGTAATTTAACACCGCGCGCGGAGAGGACGAGAGCGAGAGCGAGCGGTCATTTCCACCGGCGCGCTCGTATCTCGGCCGCCGTAAAATCCCGAATTTCGCCTCTCGCGATTGACTTCTACATTATTTTATCCTTCTATCTATATTCCGCTCTCTTATTCGACCTTTAACCGTTATAGCTTTATATGAATATCACTGATAGTTCTTAAAAATTCCCAAGATTGAAACGATAATTTTTCAACGTCAGCAAATTTTGAACAAATGTGTGTAATCTCCTGTTTGTGTGCTCGATAAATTCCTGCTTTTTTTTCTCCGTTTCCAATCTTGCGTCATTCGATTTTTAGCAGCGATAGCTTTCGCGGTTGTTCTTTAAGGAAGTAACTCCCCGAAGCGATCATTTCGACCACCGGGCGAATTCCAAATAGGTCACTTGATAGACTTCCCGCTCGGTTATTTGATAGACTTTTGCGGTTTTTCGACTTTCTATCTAGCCAGCTGCCCTCTTATAGTTCTCTTGCGCTCGTCCAAATAACAACGGCGGTCTTGTAATACTTGGGAAGGATCGAAGACCGGCGATTTTGTCCGTTCGGGGGAATTTTAAACGTGAGTAATCCCGCTTTCTACTTGAGAGATTCCTACATTTTTCAGTCTGTCTATTGCGCCTTCACGCTCTTTAATCTTCAGCGGGTAATGGGGACCGCTATATAAATAGCTGTGTTTGGTAAAAGAAAGTTGGTCGGTGCATAGGTACTTTTTAATAGCTCTTTTCAGTAGCAAAGTTTTACACACACACACACACACACACACGCGCGCGCGCGCGCGCGCGCGCAGAATCTGCTGATTAATTTTGACGAGCAGTTTTTCCATATAGTTTTCATATATAATATCTTGGGAAAAGGGGAAATTCTGTTAACTGTGGAAAAACATAATATTGGCGCAAACAGTACACCGCCAGTGTTAAACGTTATTCGAGGATCGAATCAGAGTCGCGCGTCTTCGTCGCGCTCTTCGCATAGTTACACGTTACATAAAGCAGGTGGAAGAGTGTTTCGCATAGTTTCTCGTTGCCACGAGATACGCGCGCCGTGATATCATAGAATCTCTTTCGCATTTGTGAAGTTATCGCGCTTGGCTGCTCTCTCTCCTTCCCTTTCTCTAGCTCTTTCTTTCTCCCTTATGTAAATAGGATATTTCTATAATGCAAATTTTTGATTCTCTTATATATATATTTTTATTTTCTTTATGTTTTTTTTTATTTCGTGATTTTATTCGAGATAAAAAGAAAGAGCTGGGGATAAGTGCCAGGAGGCGCCGTTAAGTTCCACTGCGTAATCGTTCGAGATGATTTCTTGTCTGTATCGAGTTGAGTCGATGAATACGCGACAGAAATAATCTGACTATTTTAATTCAGCGCTGAAGTTTAATTGTCCGGCAGTTTATTCTCTGAAACGATCATTTACTGGTCACGCGAACGTGTATATTCATCGGCGAGATACGAAATGCCGCATGAAAATTAGTTTACGCGCCGTGTGATATAAGTGCAATAATTGTCCCTACAATAATTTAAATCGCGCCCGAATGTAAATCGTGGAATAAATACATTATCGCCAGCGCGGTGCATTCGTTATTACGTTCATGAATTAAACGACGAATGAATTACAATGATCGCGGGCTTTCGGCGTTATCGTTCGTCCTGACAGGTTGAGCCCTCAACGGCGAAATCACGGCATCGGGAAATGCGCGTAGATGATAGAGAAAGAGAAAGAGGGAGAGAGAGGGAGAAATGGCGGGTCGGTCTGTACGGAAACGCTACTGCGCCTGGATTCATGATTTCTTAAATAGCTCACAGTAAGTGCCTGGCAATTCGCTTCATTTACATCGTCAACACGTAAACGATGCAAGCGCAGCGAGCAACGGAATTAATGCGTAACCTTTTGCGACAGCGTTTCTGCCTCTATCTCTCTCTCTCTTTCTCGCTTTCTCCTCCTCTCTTCCGGTCACGACGCAAACGCGACCCTCGATAAAATTATACCCACGGGAGTGAAATTTTCGCAAATTAGTTAATTGAGCCGAAACCGCCGCGTTACCTTTCGATTTTTATCGAAAATTCATCCGTAAATGGCAACTGGTTTGATTACAGACGATGCGCCCCGCCGGTCCTCTCTCCCTTCCCCCTCTATCCCCGTACGCGTGTTATTACTTTAAAAACGATTAATTCAATATTTGATATCGCGTGTACGGGACTTTTCGCAATATTATTTCGTTTGTTTGTTTCATATCAATTAACAAACGCTGACTAAAAAAGATGAAAGCGGTGTGGCCGGAACGCCGCCGTGTGTATGCGGATTGCGAATCAGGACCAGATAAATTTCCGGATAAAATAGCTATTCACTTTATATACTCTCTCCTCCGCTCTCCCCGTCACGCGAGTTTCCGCGGGAGTTTCACTTTTTTTTCTTAATTAGTTTAACAGTACCTCTATGTAGTCCGACTTAATGAAAATGTTTCAATTTGAAGATTGGCTGTAATTAAAAAATTCATTATCTGCGTTTTTTTTCTTTAATTCTTTTTAAATTCGTTATCGCCGCTGAAACGCTGCTTTCTCGCTTTCGCGTTCGACTCTGAATGCAGCCAGAGGAAGAATTTTCACAAGAGGAGAGAAAAATCGATGCTGAAACTTTCATTTGCTCGCGTGTTAATTTCGATACGATCCAACCAGATGAATACGATGCACATAAAAACAGGGTTTGAAAAAATTTTACTTTATTTAATTTACCAAGAGGATTCTGCGATTTCTTTTCAAATTTACTGTCTTGTCCTGCGTCTTCAGCATTCATTTTGAGCGATTTTTTTCAATTTTTGGATTTGTCTGTTTGAAATTGACATTTTATTTGGATTTTTTGGTGAAATTTTACAGGTGGATTTTTTAAAAAGTGGGTCCAACCTAATAAAACCCACCGGGCCCATCTTGTCAAACCCTGCATAAAAATCACCCCAGACGATAACCATCTAACTTTCATGCCGTGGCCGTCATATCCGTGCCGTTTCAACACACACGTGCGGTGGACATCATCGACATAAAAGCGACGAGAGAGGAAACGAGAGGTAAGCGACGTCGACATACATATCTTTGATTACCCGTTACATTTTTTATGCCACGTGTCCACACGAGCTGAGTAAGGTGGAAAAAGAGTTTGCAATTAAATAAAACATTTCTTTTCGTCAGCGGCGGATTATGTTTTTTATAAAGTGGGCCCAACTTTGCAGTGAATTTTTGCAGACTTGATAAAATAGAGTGATATTTAAAGATCGAAAGTATTTATCGAAATCGTATGCGATTATTATTCGTCGCGTAGTTTTTCTTTTATGTGTGAAGTAGTCGAAATTGTTTTCGAATAGGCGAGACTAATGCGTTTCGATTTTCCAACGTGCCGATACGAAATCACAACATTTCAATTTCTGAGCGAGTTCCGGCTTTTTGACTTCTAAGATCTCTATCTGCATCTTCGTCGTCTTCAATTTATATCGTTCGGTCAAGAAACAAGCACTCAGAGGCGTGCCACTCGCGAACAATTTGAATATTTCCTATGGTACTCATCTGTTGAGAGGATCAATGAAATATGGCAGTAATTGGAGAGTCCCTTTGCGGAAGCGGGTAGCATCCGGTCCTCTTTTTGATATCAGATAGAGCACGATAAAACCTTTTGTACATGAAATCAGGTCGCAGCGCGCTAGTTTATTAAATATATATACGTCATAACCGTCCAACAGAAATCGATTTGTCCGCGACCAGCATCCGCGAAGCAGTCGCTATATGCTCGCGATTTTTAATTCAGGTAAGCCCCCGTCTGAACACCTTTTTAGTAATGAACAAACGATGATATTCCCTCTGTTGCATTTTAGTTCTATATTAACAGCTTTAGAATCCGTGCGATATATCGCCGCTGCATATCATAATAATTCCACGAGGTATTTTTGTTGGCCGCGCGACTCGAGATAACCCGCCCTCGAAATAAAATATCCATTGCTTTTTCTCTGGGATAACTTTGTACCGCGTGTCGAAATTCGCAATGAAATTCCAACGGTTCCACTAATGCCCTGGTGAAGTTCAATAAATATCACATAATATATTGTTTGAAGCGAATTAATATACTTTTTACTTTTCACTTTTAATTTATATACACATATATATATATATCTATACGGCAGGTTTTGAAAAAAACCGGTTTTTTTTTTTGCAAAAAGCCTAACATGAAATACATCGAGCGAATATCGGTAGAAATTAAATTTCTATTGAAGTAAAAGAGAAAAATGCGAATTACCGCTTACCGGCTTTTCCTCACATTACATACAACAAAAATCTTGCGTCTGCTCTTTCACTGATTTTCTTTTACATATACAACACATAGTATCTTAGGATATCTTGAATCCGCCGCATATTCCGGGATTCGCGTTTGAATAACGTATTTGCAAGGACGAGCACGGAAGCAAATCGCGCAGGGTGATTTCTGCGGAGCGGAGCTGAGCGGAGAAACGACTAAATTCGGCTAGCCGGCTAAAAATTCAAATCGTCTGAATGCTAAGCATCCAGGGAGCTTATCTGCTCGCCAGACTGCGGAATTAAGATCGATATGCGGGATCGTTCCGTCTGGCAGCGGGGGCCTCGGCCACGTTTCTTGTAGAGCCCTACGGTAATGTCGGTCGAAGAGTTACAACGCTGCCTGGCACCGTCGAAAGCAGGCAGCGCCAGCATCTTGGAACGTGAAGGAAATTCCTCAACCCGCTCTGCTTGCCTGCATTTTTTACGTCTTATATTTATACAATATTTATCAGAGCAAAATTTTCTGTCCGCAACCCCGAGCGACATTGTATCGATCCAACGAGAATAGACGTCGAAATCTCTTTGTTAGATTAAACTTAATATAATATAAAATTTATAATATTTATATTATTCCAAACACATTAATAATTAAAGTTTTATTGGATTACTGATACTGATAACACACGCAATGTTGTACGCTTACTATACAAACCCGATCTGCTCTCTCTTTTGTGAAAGTATCCTAACCATAATCCACTTTGGAGCTGTTAGAAATTTGAGAACGTTACAAAGTTATCCGTTCATAAATGGAGATCCAAATGCGAGCGATCTATTGTAATTACCATTCGCCTGCTCTGAACTTCCGGTTAATCCACTCGACAGCAATCATTTCATCAAATGGTTTTCGAATTTCGATTGTCGCTCATTTTACAGGATATAAAACCGACACGTTTGTACGCCGGGCCATTTTCGATTGCTATATAATAGACTTTGCCTCCATAATACAGTGTTCATACACCGGCATTTCAATGCGCATAATTAAACGCGCGAATCGCCGAACGACGAACGAGTGGCAGAGAGAGATTGAGAGAGAGAGAGAGAGAGAGAGAGAGAGAGAGAAAAAATAAATAAAACTCCGAAGCGTCACTTCAACAGGTCGTCATTCCGTTGTCGCTTGCGAATTCATTAAATCGCATTTAATCAATTACGCACGTTCGACATCTTCTTCCGCCACTTTCCGGACTGACTTCTCTCGGCCAATTTAGCCGATCTCGATAAAACGATGCGGATGTTTATTCGACGGCGAATCGACTGCGCGACGATCCGGTAAATACGCGATGCATTTAATCGGCGCGCGCGCGTGCGATCCTTCCAAAAAGTTTCTTCTGCCTCGATGTTGATCCTGTTACCAGAGAGCCAGAGGATTAAGCACGATACACGGACGATTGCCTTACACGATCACCAAGTAACTTTCACGTTATCGTCTCATCCACTGGCCGTTTATCCTGTGCAGCTCGGCGCCGCCGCCGCCGCCGCCGCCGGTCGGCCAAAGAAGAACCCGACCCGGAGTGCGCCAAGGCGAGAAAGCTATCGAGTTACGGAAACTCCCGAGTGTGAAGGGAAACTCTTTAATGTTTTCGCCGCGTTCTCCTCTTGTCCCCGCTGCTGGGAATTTATTTAATCGATGCAATAGCGAGATACACGTCCAACGAATATTCTAAATGCGTCTTCGTGTATTTCACATGAACTAACTAACGTTTTAACTATAAGAGTTTCCCTCCGTCTCCCTGTCTAACACTTGTTTCCAAAAACTTCTTTCATTTTCTCGCTTTTTAAAATTTCGTTTGCTTGTACAATACATTGCAACTAAAGATTATAATTAAGATTATAATATCCGTACATTCTTCTTTTCTTTTCTCCGCTTCTCAATATATTTGATCTCATTTCTCGTAATATCATGTTTGTTCTCGATATCTTTACTTTGTAATATTTGTTTTCTTATGTCCAGGTTTATTTGGTTAGGGATTGTAACAGTTGCTTTGCTGTCGCCTCACGCATTTGATAGTCTATTTTTTGTGTAATTTACTATCATCATTGTATTCATTTTATATAATGCATGCAAAAAGTTATTATTAATACTTATTGATATTACTGTATAATATTTATAAATATTATTATATGTAATATTCTTCGCAGTGTTTCATTTATTAGCATCGTATTTCTAAAATTGAAGATCAATTGAATTGTGATCTTATTATTCCAGGTTCAATTTATGATTGAGTTACAAGTCTGACAATATTTGCATGCAATTTAAATAAAAAATGGATTTAGAATTCACATAGAAGAGCCAGCCTCAATCGTTGAATGCTCTTCTCTAATTTAATTGTGTTATTAATATTATTATATTAAATAGAATTTCGTGGCCCGATTATTAGGTGAATATTGGGATCTAACGGGTCTCTACGATTCAGTCGTTTCCTTTCGCTCTTTTTCCATACCACTCTTTCCTCTCAATGTTTAATCGAGCGAGGAGGATGGAAATCTATTTGTTTGGAGCCTTAATATCATCCGTAGATAGATAATCAAATATTGAAAGAATATATGATATCCTACTTTGCGAGGATATTTTTCTCCGAGAATATTTTTCTTCTATTTCTGAGTCAATGGATAGGAATGATTGTTACAATTTCCAGACATTGAGATGACCTCTCTCTCTCTCTCTCTCTCTCTCTCGGTCCATCAGATTCTCGCGGGGAAGTGGTGTTATCGATAACCGCGCGACATCCGAACGCGTTAAATAAAGCCAATGAAATTCTTGAGAACTTGGCGGCGGCTGATCCCTGTTATCAGATTATGGAACCGACTTCGTACACCGAGGCATCTACCTTAACTTTTTTTATTGCCAAGTAACAATCGTACGGCTGTTGCCGATAGGAGCGAGGAAGAGTCATCTGGATCGTGTCTTATCGACACGAGAGAACGTATTACTCACCAGTTTTAAGGCGCGGCAACTTACGCGGGGGTTGACCTATCGTTGACACGTCGATAAAATTGCGCGGTGCTGCACTTACGCGAGACTGCTTAAAAAAATTATACGAGCTTAAAAGTTGCCGCTTCGAAAACTCGTGGTCGCTCTCATGACGACGACGACGACGACGACGACGACGACGACGACGACGGCCTCTGCTTCGTCTCGGCCTCCTTCCGAAAGAAACCAGGATGGCGCGCGAATGGGGGATGATAATGCACGCAAACGTTACATAATGGTCGTCTAGCATGATCTGTGTTCTTAATTCTAGTTGAATAAAAAGTCGAATAATGGCGGAAACTCACTCACATGTTTCCTCAGAAACAAAATGCCTCCCGAAGACGAATGCGCTGCTATTACCGCGTTAGCTGAAAAAGCATTTCTCTACGTTCGTATTCGTCCATCCGGCCAACGCCTTTTCGCGGGCTGTGATATTTGCGGTCGAGTGAATGGACGAGAGGTCCGATATGTAACATTCACGGCTACATTTCCGAAATGTTCCGCTACCGACTTTAAACTTGAATTGATTGTCGCTGTAGCGCGATCTATTGTATCCTCGTTCTCCATCCGCGCGAGCTAACTTTGCTAAAAACTGTGCTACCGTGCGAAATTGATAGTTTGCAGAATATTCTGGAATCTGATCTTCAGCCTTATAGTTATTCTATTTGATTAATCGACTCGAGATTAATTCCAAAACAATTTATTACTGTTGAGTTGCCGTTTACAAATAATTTTTCTTAATTTTTGGAGCAACTTTAAAAGAAAATTAATTTTTCTTGATTCGCATTAATATAACAAAAATTAATGGATCAATAAACCAGCAAGCTATTAATTTCTTTATAATAAATCTAAACATATTTGTCAAATAATATATAATTGAAAACGTTTCAACTTTACTTAGATTTTTAGCAATTTTTTACAAATTTCTTCTTTCTTTACGCGCATATGATAGAAGACTATAATCAGATTTAATAGTCATTACAAGAATATAATATAGAAAATTCTAAAAAAGATTTTTTCTCCTCGTCGCGTCATGAAAATTAAATACTGGCATTTAACGATCTAACGTTGGGTTGTTTCACAGCGTTACCGTTTGCTCTTTACCGTGCTTTTCACCGAAAGACACGATTAAAAAGCTGCCGCGGCGACGTCGTCGTTTCTTAAAGTTGTCCCTGCCTCTAAACGCTAATGAAACGGGCTGAAATAAGTTGCCCGGCGCTTGCCTCGGACGACTTACAAATTTACTGTATTTTGAGCAGCCGCTTCGCAGTCCGCCCCGGCTCTATCTTACGTAATGTGAGAAAAACGAGGGCGGCGACCGAGACGGTGGCGAAAAAGTTGGGCGATTACAGTATGATTCTTTTTTGCGCTGTCGGCTGACTGCTAATCAATTTAACGCGACTTTCCGAAAGTCTATTTTGCGATATATAAACGCTCGATATATAAACATCGTCCTTTATACTTTATCCTTAATATTAAAACGACAACAAAATACTTGATATTGATTTATCGATGTCATGTCAAGACTGTATGAGGTAACTGTTCTATTAGGTATAAGTTACCTTACCTGGTCAGCACTCCTGAACCCAGCTCTATACGTCTATTGATAATACTGTAATCCAAGATAATATAATGAGAGTGAGTAGCCGGGCATAACAGAATCAGGTTAATCAAGCTGGTCGATGCAACTTGGCCCTTATACTAAGAGTCCCGAATATTAAAGGATAATCTCCGACATCGTATACGTCTGTTAATAAATGGCATCGTGCATTATAGAATGACAGTTAACATTTACCGCATATTAACATTTATTCTATATTGGCGCTTTTTTTTATAAGAAACCCGCGTTACATTTTTTTTAAATTGAAATATCGATCGCTTCGTTTGGATGAATCGAATGAAATTTGACAGCACGATAATTTGCGAGCTCCGCTCTCGCTCGCCAAGCGTTGGAAATCGCCATTTCGAGAGGAGGACATCAGGGGGAAAACGTAGTATATCTACTGCGGCTTATAAAAAATTGCCGTGCGTCACACTGGCAGAGGAAGAAGCGCGTCGCGTCACGTTCGTCTCGCGGGATGCAAGAAGATTTAATTATATATCGTATCGCGGCAGCGTCGTCGTCGTCGTCTCGGTATCTTAATTCAGTGGATATCTCTACGAACACAGGCAGGAGAGCGAGACTCGGGAGAGCGAGAAGTAAAGACAGGCATAGGATTACGAAGGGATGTGCAAGCGTACGCAAACTCCGAAGCGAATGCCGTTGTTCTCCGCGCGCGTGCGTGCGAGATAGTCTCGTTATTTTCTTGCATCGCGACGGAGGGGTAACACTCGCCTTTCCTTCTCCTTCTTCTCGAACCGACGCTCGATAGTATGTTGAAACATCAAATCTGACGAAGATACGATCGTGGACGGACTCGCCGTTTGGACCGATTCCGCGGTGAAATGGCGACGCCGCGTTACAACCTCGGCGTAAAGGAAAGAGGCGAATGAGATCGGTGTGATTTTACGTTTTACTTCGTACCTCTCTCGCCGTCTCTTCAACCAACTAAGCCAGCCAGCCAACCCGCCAGCTTCAGGCTGGGGTGCTTTCTCCCGGATACCTATTCGTCGGATCACACGCGGGTAAATGGACGGACGTTAGAAATTCCCTCTTTTCGTCGTAAACGCGCCTGAAAAGGAATCGCAAACAACACCTCGTCCGAAACATTCTTGTCTTGTCAGTTGCTTTTCCGCCACCGTGGATTTACTCTCCTTTCGCCTAATTTCACTCGCTGATTTATATAATTCTGCTTGAACCATGCCTTTTGTTAAATAATAATATAAATTGCGGTAAAGCGATCTCTCGATGCAATAATTTCCAACGTGAGTTTGCGTATGAACTTCTATTTACGGTTGAGTGGCCGATATAATTTCGGATTGTATATAATATGTATAATAACATAGCACAATGTAATATAACTTGATATAGAATAAGGGCACTTGTTCTGGATAATTTATTATATTTAAATAAACTTACTGTAGTTTTCATCGAATGATGCGCTGCATATATTACAAGATTCTTTTGTTGCATTTGTGTGCACCTTTACCAATTGTTATTTGTTTCTTACTTAGCAACAACGCTATACGTTTTATTGATATCATTAAGTACTAAAACATGTGACGTCAATTTAGATGTAAATTTAAATATTTATTCATAATTTAATATCTATAAGAATTGTGCCTTATAGGGAAAATAGCATTAGATTTCATGGAAAAAATCAACATCGTAGTCAGTTTTGAAATTAATGCACGGATCGTTTGATCCACAACTAGACACAGAAGTCTAATTGTGGATAATTTTTATTTTATTTAATTAAAATTAAATATATGAACTAGTACTAAAATTGAATAAAATCATCTATAAAGCATTCCTTAAGATTAATAACAACTATTAAATATATTATTGATCGTTTGATATCTTTTTGAATAAGAATAAATAAGAATTTTTATTCTCATAGTACCTAATCCAGAAATAATGCCCTTATTCTACAGATATAATAATGATATATATAATTTACTTTTCTGGCCGTCAAGTGTTCTCGTAATAGCTTTTTGATAGCTCGTCGTATCTCTTTATCGAGGAGAAAGGATTTTTCGGAAAAATGTGACGCTCTCGAGTTTTACCTCGAATCTTCTCTATCGTGACGGAAATCGGCGCGCACGAGTGCTTAGCGAAATGGTTCATTCATCGCGCGATTCGCGCTGATAGCCAGCGAGTTATTCTTTCCTGCAAGGTTATTCCTGTGCAAATACGAAGGGCTGGCTGGCTTGGCTTGCTGGCTGGCTGACTGGCTGGCTGGCTGGCTGGCGGAATGAATCGGGGCACGTGCCGGGGCCGCGCGCGCGCGAACGATATCCTCTCTCTTGATCTCTCACGCTTCATTCTTCATTGGATAGAATTGGCGATATACGCCAACTGTTATAGTATAGCTAACCGTTACGCTCATTCTATTATAGCCCCGGGAGACAATTATGGGCTAGTAATGGGCCACGCTCGAAACTGTTATTGTGGCGCGCCAATTTCTTTCGGCGCTTTACCCCCCTGCCCCCTTTTAGCGATGGATAAATTTAACAAAAAACTGTCGTGTTGCGACTCACATAAAAAACCCACATTGAGAATCGAGAATACTGTTTAAAAAAAAAAAATTGACATCAATCAGACTCTTAAATAATGAAAGAGCTTCTCTTCAGGACTGTCATTCTTACAATTAAAGAAATGCGTATTTGTAGTATGGTAGGGGCCGACGGAAAAATGAACGGAGTCGACCAAGGCTCCAACTCAGGATCCCTCGTTCTTCTCCTAGCACTTAGCATGCTAACCCACAAGTGTTCCGCTGCTCTCGTATTTATTTTGATGTATGAATATTTCTAATTGACCTTCTTTTTATTCTCCTACGATAGCGCGCATTTTAGCATCGAAATAACTAGGTATTGAAGTCAATCGGAGAGATCTCTTTGATCATCTAACGAGCCACGTGAAAAAGGAACGCGAGTAATTTGAGAAAGGTCGTAATTTACATGCCAGAGGATGAAAATTGCGATAACAGCCTCAATTATATATTTATCAGAGTTATTAATACGCGCTGATTTTTAGATAATTAAATACTGTTTAATTTAATATGTTTCTCTTGGATATCATACGCGTGTGCATATTTGCCATGTATTTTCACGTAACAGTATTTACAATAAAATGCTGTTGACGATACAGACAGCTCTTGGTCGTAATTTATAAATATTTTACAAAATATTTCAAAAAGAAGGGAAAAGATAATGAAAAAGAATGCGGATTACGGAAAGTCCGTTAGGATACACGAGACATAACACAGACAGATAGATTCCAATCGTAATCTCAGTGAGAAGGGTTAACGTCAGCGAATCAGCACGGGCGTAACGCATCAGACTCCGCATCGCATGTAACGTTCTCGTAATAGCCGCTGGGTGGATCGCGCAACACGTTTCCTACCGATGCGCGATGTACCGAGTGCGAGCGCAAGCTTACGCGTCTTTACGCGGAAGCTCGCTCGAGCTACCCTCGGGGGGTCCGTTGCCCCTGCCTGCCTATCTGCCTGCCTGACTGCCTGCCTTATCCTGCCTGCCGAACTTGGGGCGCGCACAAAGCGGGCATTCCGTCACTTTGTAACGATAAACTCGGCGTAAGGTTTGTCAAAGCTAATTGGATGCGACTCCTCGCGTACACTGTGTGTCGGGGCTATGCAATACTCGAAATGTACAAATTCGCGAGCATGCGCGCGCGCGCGTGTGTACGCGATTCATTGACCCGGATATCGCTCACGTTCGTCGGGCGTCGTCGTTTCCTCCGGGCATACCCGTTCCTCGATTCGTCATATCGGCTCTTTTGCCGCGAGAGAGAGAGAGAGAGAGAGAGAGAGAGAGAGAGAGAGAAACGAGACGAGCGCTGCTGGACCCCGATCGAGGCTCTCTTGGCACAGGGTGAGAGTGCGCGATGCCCGAATACCGCTGCCAAATCGAATTTTTACCATACGCCGCGTCTCGTGATAAATACGACAGAAAAATATTTGTGATATTCGAAATTCCACGTTTGCACGTTTGCACGTTACGACGAGATGTTTCACAGTTGCTTGCTGCGGTCACCGATCCGAAATCGAGAATTATCTCTTTTTCGTGTTGTCCCCCTTTTTTATATCCGTCTCACCGCAAATGCTATTTATCAAACATCTATGATAAGCAGGGTAAGGACATTAGTTTTGGATTATCTTAAAGGTAAAAATTCGTATTTAATTTTCATTGAGCTGATTGAGCATAATATCGATTTTTTCCATGATATCTAATGTTACTTCCTGTAAAAACCATAGGATAATCAATCCTTGCAGGTATTAAAGTTTTTGAATGAATTTTTAAGAATACACCGTTTTACATTTTATTACTTAATGGCATCAATAAAATGTGCAGCATCGTTGTTACAGATATCTATACAGAAGTCTATCATTGTTGCTAAACGATAAATAATTGACGATTGGTAAATTGATGGCTAAAGAATCTTATGATATGCATCATTCGTTAAAAACTAGTGCCCGTGATTTACATCTAGTGGTCTTATTCTATCACAAACGCTAATCGCGATTCGGAAAGCATTCAAGATGTTTACTCGCTCGATCGGAGTTTGTGGACTTTTCAATTGCACCGTTGCACGTCGGCTTGAAATTAAAACACGTTATTTTTTTCTTTCCCCCAGCTGTAATTACGCTGTAATATATCACGAAACGACTAAACGCTCTTCCGCGACCGCGTGTACTAGATCCATACCATTACGCGATAATCTTCATTTAAATAACAACGTGTGCGTATGTGTGTGTAACTTTTCGAACCGCCATTCCCGCTATTACATTTATTATCTTTCAATTATTCAATCGAGATCAAAAAGGGCAATAATAGGGACGCTGCCAAAGGGAAAGAATCGTGCAGCGTAATGTTAAATACATAAATGCAAGAGCTGTGCTACGCGCGATCTTGACTCAGCTCGCTCGTTTCACTTCGCGACCGCGCCAACATCGTGTGCACTTGTGCCCCTCCTCTCTCTTTCTCTTTCTGTGTATATGTGTGTTTCATGTACAATACGGTATAGCAGCCGTTAACTCCATCCTCGCGTGTACCGCACCTGAACGAGTCCCGATAGTGGCGCAGTCGAATAACGGTACACGAAAAGTGGCCGTCGCGCACGGTTATAATTACACGCGTAATGATAAGAATATACGTACTGATAAGTACAAAATGGGTGGTACGCTTATCTTCTCCGCTCGATCGTCGCGCGAATTACATCGTGCTTATTCGACGCTTTTCACGCGCGCGCGTGTCACCCTGTCGCGCGACCTAAGCCTCCTGCGTTTCGCGTTTTTCCTACTCTCTCCCTCCACTCCTCCTCTCCTCGCTATTTTTCCCTTTCACTCCGCGCGCGTGATATCGCGGCGTACCGACGTCACGTCTGCAATCGTCGGTGGATATTTTTCATTTCGCGCGCGATCTCCTTTCCCCTTTCATCCCCCGTTCAACCCTTCTTGCCGAACGCTTTAAAAAGTATTACTTATCCTGGATTTTATCCGCCCGACCGATCCCGGGTCAGATCAATCACTTATTCGTGATCGATCGCGTAACGCTTTAAGGATGTTTATAAGGGAGATACAGGAGCGGCGGGAGAAGGGAGAAGGGGATACACTCGTGCGCGATTCCCAATGACATGACGTGAAAGGCTGTGTGTATCGGTGTCTATCGTATCCGTGTCTGCTTACGTATGAAATTATTTTCTTTCCGTAATAAAACTAAATCAATTGTTCTCGCGATTCCATTAATATCCGTACTGTTTAAACCAAAGCTTGTGATTATCAGAGATTACTCGCTGCATTAATTTTACTTTGTCATTATTCATAATGTGTAATGTGAATACTTAATGAATATTATACATTTCTAAATATGTTTTACGTCCGCACATAGCTTCAAAACCATTATGTTATCCAATTATTTCCTATACAGGATGATTGTGGTATTTGGATTGATTATGGAATTATATAGGGTGTTCTATAAGATGTAACAAGAGATTGTTTTTATAATAACTTGAGAAATAAATTAAAAAGTCTGTATTTTCAGCATGTATTTTTTTAGATACTAGAAACAACTTTAATACTACAGGCACAACTTATATGCTATTAAAGATTTTGTTTATTATTTCAGTACTGCAGGATTTAACAAAGTTAAATGTTCGACTCGCGCTATTGTTCTCGGCTTTTCAATGTCACTCGCGTGTTTCCCGGTCTCGTTTCGTCGGTAGACTCATCGCTCGTTAAATCCGCTCGCAATTATTCGCTAGCAAGCGCGACTTGTCGCGCTTGCGCGTTATAAAGTGGAGCGCAAGGTCTATGTCTCTACAGTATTTTCCGCTTCGATATATTCTCTTTCTCTCTTTCTGCTTCTCTGTTTCGCTTCTGTGTGACGTATGAATATTATATTTATTATTACGGTCGGCCGCGCGCGTTTGTGTCAAACTTTGGTCCGGCAGTGACGGTGCGACGGCAGCGACGACGGCCACGTCCGGGTTTCAGAAAGGGTGCAAAACTGCACTCCGGTAAAGTTGAGAGGCAAGAAGAAGTTGCGCTTCTCATTCTCTCTCTCTCTCTCTCTCTCTCTCTCTCGGCAAAGTGTGCGGCGCGGGAGGGAAATCATTATAAAGTATAATTGTAATAAGTAAACATCTATTCATGGCGACTATAACACAAGCGTACGCGCGCGCTCGCCCGCGTCGACTGAAAGATTTAATAACTGGAATTAAGATTATGGGATCCTTTTTACCGGAGAAAATGAAAGAGGGGTGGGGGAGAGGGAGAAAAAAAGAGGGAGAGAGAGAGAGAGAGAAAGTAGAAGGATAGTTCGCGGCAGTTAAATTGCAGAGCTCTTCTCGTAGCGCGTGAATCGATCCACGAGCACGAGCGCCAGCTTTAACTTTCAAAGATAATTCCCCCTCCTTGTAAACGTGTTCTTATTTCGCTTTCTTTCTTTACCGTCGTCGCTGGCGTTTGGATTCCGCCAACGACTGCGACGGCGTTCCGCTCAAAAGCGCATTAAGTGTTTCGCCCTCGACGATCGTATCGACGAAGCTAACTACAAATATTTCTTAGCTTAGCTTCCCGATCGTTCGCCATTCCTTCCATTCGTTTTTTTTTCCCTTTGACTTTTTACGTTTGTGCCGTGGTATTCAAGCGTCCGAATAAATCTCTATTTTAAACAGTGAGATTACCGTCCGCGCTTTCGTTCTCCCTCGCTCGCTCGTTCGTCGATCCTAATCAGCATTCAATATTACACGCTAAATTTCACTCGGACTTCTCTCCGGAGTTCTCTCCCGGCTGAGTCATAAAGTCGGATAAGAACGCCTCACTTTCGCTCCATAAAGTCGCGATGAGCGTTACTCATGTAAATCTCGCCCGACTCTTACTGGCGAAGGCGGTGGTCGAAATGTCGCAGGACGACGACGATGATGCTATAGCGCGCAAGCGTAAGAACGATCCTCTTTTGCTTGCGTATAGCTACGGATAATGCGACGAAGACGTTTTCATCCTGCTTTTAAAAATTCACATGTAAAAAGGGTGAAAGGGAGTAGAAATATATATTTTTGAAAGCGAAGCTTGTGCGTCTATACATTACATCTCGAGTCTGTATTCTTGTAACCTTTAAATCCCGAATCTCTTGCGAGCCACGACTTTAAATCACCTGCAATACTTGGCGAATCCTTAGATTCGAAATCCTTAATCCTACAACTTTTAATTTTGACCATTGAAGAGCACAATAAATTCCCAGTCGTACACTTATCGCGCTTCGCTCGTACCCTACTACATACACCACCCCCGTATAGCGTGCCACAGCCCTCGCGCGCACAGTCGGGTGCTCTTCCTCATCCCCCACAGATCCCTCTCTCTCCCTCCCTCTCTCTCTTTGTCTCTCGCCCACCGTCGTCGTCTCCTCGCCCGCGTCCACATCGCCTTTCTTCAACCGACGACCGTGGCCATTGTGCGCCGTAGTGAAAAGTTGGCCGAGGGGGACAAAAAAGAAGTCCGCGTGCGCAACGGCTAAGTTAATGAGAAATAATTGAGTTAAGGCAAGTTATTTTAAGCGGAAAAGTAACCGCGGAAAAGTTGCGCGAAGACCAGAGAGAGAGAGAGAGAGAGAGAGCTCGGGTCCTTCGCGCGCTCGCGATGAGTTAAGTTGGCAAACCGAGGCGCGGATTAACTTTAAAGTTGCCGCATGGCCGTCGTCGCGGATGTGTACACACCACCGAGGACGACTAGTCAAGAAGATAACACTGTGGATGTTAATTAATCGGCGCTTTGACGTTCGCACTCTCTCTCTCTCTCTCTCTCTCTCTCTCTCTCTCTCTCTCTCTCTCTCTCTCTCTCTCTCTCTCTCTCTCGTGCCACTTACGTATAATACCGTCGAGTCGCGCCACGCCGCCGCGCCGCCTCGCTCGGCATTAACGAGCAAGCGGCTAATTGCGGTCGATCGATTGATTTATCATTGGCGCACAATTTTTAATCAGCCGGCGAGACGTGTCGGCCAGACGGCGTCGATTCACGTCGGAGCGGCCCGTCGAACGTTAACCTTAAACTTGGATGTGATGTAATGGCAGTAAATAAGTTTTTTAAACACCGCTTTAAAAAAATAGAAAAACGAAAAAACTATTTGCTAAAGGATATTATCAGTATCGAATTGTATATACGGAAAGAACGATTTTACTGAAAGATCTAATATTTTTTGTAGATACAAATCTGAAAATAAATTTTGATGGAGCAAAGAGAAAAAAAAATTTTATATTCTAACATTTTCTGTTTTTAAAAAAATTTTTTAAATAATCCAACAAAATTTATTTTCAGATCTATGTCTAGCAAAATATGAGATCTTTCAACGTTCTTTTCGTGCACGATTGTTTTATATTATTTTGGAAAAATATAGCCGTATCGATTTGAAAAAAAATTGTGTCGAATTTTGTTCACTTTAAGCTTTTAAAATAAAATGCGACAATTTTTGCTCGTGTAAAGGCTCTGATGAAATTGATATAGTGTTACATTAATATTAATACTGCAGCATTAGTATCTCCGTAATAAGCATAAGGAGCTAAGTGAACGCACAATAGCGGCAATGAGACGAATGACTAGCGGATAACGACGTACCCTGGGTTTCCTCTCTTATGATAATATATGCTAATGAATTACAAACAGAAACAATAATCCCACGCTTCCTCTTGTCTACCTATGTGAACCTGGCACCGACTTTAAGAAAAAAATTTTTTTAATATTTATTAAATTAAGCTTGGTTTGTACCCGTTTGTATCACATTTCTTTTCATTCGTACCTCAAAGGATTAAAAATTATAAAAGATTGAAAAAATGCTAGCACCCCACTTTGATATATTTCAAATCCGCAAGCGGGTGCAGTTTCCGGGTCAATCGTACACGTTTTTATCATCTTCCGTTTTGTTTGTACCCTTCAAGGGGTGATTATACCGAATTTTTAAAATAGAGGTAAGAGCCAACATTGTCATTTTTTTAGATGTTTTAAATCCGCAAGCGAGTGCTGCTTTCGAGTCGATCGTACCCGGTTGTACATACCACCTTTTGTTTCGTTTGTGACACATCACACCCCTTAAGGGTGTGCTTTGCTGGATACAGATCTGAAAATAATTCTTGTTGGAAAATGATAAGCATTTTTTATTTTTCAACAAAATTGTTTTAATATTCTAGTAATCAGTTTAACTTTCCAACAAAATTATTTTGATTGTCCAACAAAAATTATTTTCAGATCTGTATCCAGCAAAATCATTCTTTCCGTGCGGTACAATCACCCTCTTAAGGGTACAAATGAGAAACTGAAGGTGGTACAAACGGGTACAAACCAAGCTTAATTTAATGCATATTTGAAAAATTTGTTTTCTTAAAGTCGGGTGCCAGCTTTACATAGGTGGCCGAAGGCTGGCGGGCGGACAGGCGAGCGTGCGGGCGACGCGCGGAATTTACGGTCGACGGAGCCGAATTTTTGAGACGCGCGCGTGGTCCGGGATTTCGTAGGCGACCCTTTCGGCCCACCGTGTATTCAATTTTACCCTCAACGCCGTCGCGTCGGCGTACCCCCCCGACCCGACCTGGCGTGGCGTAGCCGTGTACCCGGTGTCTCGTAAATAAACGCTCGAGGAATGTTGCAGATGCTTGCGTGGGTATAAAATGGACGTAAAACAGACGTTCGCGAGCGTGAAGAGGACGTGGAAGATTATAAAATGATCCCGGGCGTGTGTGGCTCGCGTCCCCCCTCCCCAGTCGAGGTTATGTAAAAATGCGGCGGCGGAGTGCCGCTCGTCCCCGCACTCATATGGTTGGGCCGAGCGTTAAAGAGATATGTAACACGCTTAACTTTTTACTTCCGCCGCGCGCCATTCGACGTCGTGCGCGCGCATATTGAAAGATTAGCGAGACTCGGCGCGGGCGGGAGGAGAAAAAAGTGATCGATCTTCTGTATTATGCGCGTCTTCTTTTCCTCCAAGGATGACGGCGACTTTGGCACGAGCAAAGAGACCGGCTTGATTTCTACTCGCAAATTATCCGCATAGTCCCGCGGCGAGCGAGTGGATGTCATTAATAATGCAGAAAAACACGCGCAAGGCTCTCTCTCTCTCTTTCTCTCTCTTGTTCTCGTGATGGTCTAGAGAAGATGGGCTTGTCTCGCTCATGAAATTTGTAGACGTGTGTTTTTCAACCGGGCCGTACAGTACGTTGTATTACGAATGCAGAGGCGCCGCCGACCGGAATGTGTAAAGTTACTTAAAATGAAGCGAAATATTAATGCCGCGGTGGAGATCGACGGTATCGTTGTTGCTTTAGCGCTCCCGTCGTTATTTCGTCTCGCTATCACGCGTCTCATCATGCTACAAGGCCCCCAGCTCCGATACTATCGAGATTTACAATCTTATCCGATCCGATGATCATCTCGTCGACATCATCGTTGTTATTATTTATACGCATCATCAGAGCTATCCGCGCATTCATGACACATCGCCACATTTGTTTCTATTTCGCGGTGAAATTAATCTCACGCCAATATTCAATATTTGATCTGGGGAGCATTAGTATTTCGTGTCATCATAAATCTATTATACAGAGCCCCCAAACGAGGCAAAATAGAGTCCGAATGGTTTATAAATTCTGACGCTCATTTGGTACGAGGCATTATTACAGAATTCCCCGAATTTTGCATTAAAATATTATTTAAATATTGATCCCCGGCATTATTACGGGGAACAATATATTCTGCATTTAAGGGAAATTTTGCGATAATTTGTATATTTTTTACGTTACACACACACACACACACACACACACACACACCTGCGCGCGCGCGCGCGCGCACGTACGAACTTTTGATTGAAACTCGGGGATTGTGTCGATTAATATAAAATATGTACCCTCGTTTGAAATTAAATTTGCGCGGGACAGATTTTTCCGGCGCGGAAATATTAATCTACGTCAAATGAAACACCATAAAACGCACAGGCTCAAAATAATTCCGCGCCGTGATATCGAAAGCCGCAACATTGTTTTATTATATACATAGAGACACACACGTGCGCGCGCAAGAGCTTTCGTATTTAAATTTAATGTCATGCCATAAACGCGTAAGCAAAACAAATAAAATTTCTGGGCGATACGTATATGTGTTCGCGACAGATACGCGCGTAATTATCGATATCGGTTATTTCTTTTTTATCGTGAAACGAAATTACAATAAACGTTACACATGATTTAATCGCAATCGTCGCTACAAACGAACTCTTTTTCGTGCGCGCGCGGTTACGTTACCGTGTAGAACACACACACCCACACGAACATAGTATTAATATTTTTTGCCTCGTGTCACATTTTTGCGCATTGCAGCTGCATTAAATGATTCATGAATCTTATCTGATGCGATGTTAAATATTTTAATTTAAAAAGTTAATTTTTATATACATATCCGACGTATAACGTACTCGCTGCCGTGTGTCGCCGATGTTGTAACCGTTGAATAAAACCATGACCGGCTAATACGTTTTCGTTCAATGATTTATGATTCTTCCGGTTCTATATTAAATATCCGGTTATTAACTTTTATATTTATTAACGTACTGAATAGCTAAATGTATGTGATGTAATTGTTGTTACGGGCCAATTTTATTATATAACATGTGCATGTATTGCGTTAACATATAGCACGGGGGCGATCGATATTATTTTTCGTTCGTAATCACGTCGCATTTTCGCTGTGAATGCGAACTAAATGATTTATGAGTTTCTCTCCGCACAATATTAAATAGTTGGTATTTTTAATAACAGACATTTGTAATTATAATTTAATATTTTATCAATGTCTCGTATTACGGGGCGAAATGACGCCTAAAACATTTCAAACTATCAAATATCAGTTAAAGATAAATGTAAATCAAAGTTTATTTAGAAATACGTATATTATAATATCGTAATCTATATTATGTATATTAATTATAAATATGTATATTTTGTGTTATAAAGGTATTTTTCAATTCACACAAAAATTACTCCAATTACTAGTATTTCCGTTTGATTTTTGAAAGAGAATTATTATTATTAAAGGAATATAATACTAGGAAATATATTATTAACAGTACACAGATTATTATATACGAATTCTGAAATAAATCGGTATTCCCCGCTAATTTTTAAAAGCTTGATCAACTATCCCGGAGTGTAGTCCCTGTAGGTAACTAGGTATTTTGCACTAGGGTTAAGCAGTGATATATTAATCCTCCGATGGCCCGTGCCCTCTCAAACTCTCTCTTTCTCTCTCGTGTCTTCCTTCTCCTTCTGCTCTTGACATCAATCGTTACCGTTGCCGTGCCGGGAGGAGTGTACACAGGATAATGAGGCCGCTACCCAATTTCGCGATGTGTGAACTCCGCATTGTTTCCCGCACCGTTTTCACAGGGGCCAGGCGGCGCAATTACGACCCGGACCTTAAATGGCCTCGGTCGTTCCGCTCCTTGTGCCGCCGCCGTAGGGGGACCAGGCGCGGCGCGCGGCGGCGTGGCACACGCGAAGACGGATTTCCTCTCGTAAAGTACAGCGCGCGGTGTCTCAAACGTAATTACTTTAGACTCGTGTCTACTTTGTTCATCGACGACGAAATCTTATTCTGCGCTAACGAGCAAAGCGAAACTTCCAAGCGGTCCCTCCCCGCCCTCCCCGGCTCCCTCCCTTTCCTCGGACTCTCTCCCCCGTCACTCCGGGTGCGCGCACCCTTTTTCCCCTTTTTTACGTTGTAACGACGTTCGGACAAAGGACGTTAACAAAAGTAGACGAAAAAGGGGGCGACAGTGGAAGACGTCGGACGGGGGAGGAGAGCCAAGACAAAGATAAAATAAAACGAGGGGAGTCCGGCGACGGCGGCGCCGACGTCATCGTCGTCGTCGTTCTCTCGTCGTCGTCATCGTTGTAGGGCGGCATTTTCCGCCGCTGGGAGAACGCAAAGTGGGTCATCTCGGGGAAAAGTCCGTAAAAGCGTGAAACGCAAAAGTAAAACGACGACGCTCGGTATGGACGCAAGGGGGGGGGGGTGGGCC
>NW_012026812.1:4103668-4124393 GCF_000956235.1 Wasmannia auropunctata
AGGGGGNGGGGGGTGTCGTTGATGCTGATATACTTCCGTTGATGATTTGCATAAAGTTCTGCCGCGGTCCCGACGAGAGACCAGGTCGACGTCGACGTCGACGTCGACAAAGACAAGAGAAGGATGAGTGCAAGGTTTCGCTTTTCACTCGCTCGATTTTTCGACCATCTGAATCCTTCTTACGGCGACTGTCGGACTATGATACCAACTGTAATACCTGCCGGAATCTATGAGTGTTTATTACGTTTTTACAATTTTTACATATTTTGTCTCTTACGGTAAATCGTTAAGTATCACGATCATAAGCGCAGGAATTTTTCTAATTGTAAGAGAGAGAAACAATATATATAATCTTATGACCATTTATACTAATGTTATTTATATTTTTTTCCCATTTACAAATGCGTAATCTCTATACTTGAGGTTAAACCTTAAAAATAAATTATGCAAGAAAACAAGTTTAAAAAATAAATTATTAATAATAACAATAATAATGAAATCCTAAAAACTTTAAAATTTTTAAAATTTTGAAGTTTATCAGCTGATGTTATTCCCGTTCTTTTGAATAGATTTATAATCTACTTTATTTATATTTTCGAGAAAAATCAGAAGGGGAATCTACCGCTCTTCTTTCGGGCGATCGTAGTTATGATGATTTTTAAGGGATGCCATCACGACGTTTAAGAATACTTTAAAAAGGCTACATTATGAGATTGCGTTTTAATCAATCGCTGTACCTATCAGATTGCTCGTTTTCGTTTTTCCGGCGCCGCTCGTCGGCAACTGTTCGACACGACGGTCGTCATTGTGTGTCTTACGGCGTAATCGGAAATTAGAAAACTTCAGGGTATTACTTTTCACTTAGCACACGGATGTGTCGGTCGGAATTTTAAAAGCAAAGTGGAAATTATTTCGCGAGAGAATATCGAAATGAACAGATGGAAACTTCACCGTGTGACTTTTCGCGTGCCTCTACACGTTTAGATACGTTTTTACGAAACATGCATATAAAAATTCCCTTAGATTTCAGTTATTCGTACATAAAAACGACGTAGACAAGAGAATGTATGACATGAAAGTGTCCGTAAAAAAGTATATATGCAGCTAACAATAGAATATGCCTATACGGTCAAAGCAAATCTTAGTGCCTAATAATTTTACATAAATTTCTGCATAAATTTATATACATTCATTATTTAGTTCATACAAACTGTACTCCGAGCTTCAGTTTGGGACTGCGTTTCAAGACCGATTTAATCATTATTGTTATTGTTATTGTGTATTCAGTTTATTTCTTTTATTATTAAAAATAAATATGTAAGCATCGCTCAAAAATATTATATCTCTTTTCTAATCACTCTTCGTAAGGTATTTTTACTATTATCGCACATTAACGTTTCACAATAGCGAAATTAGCCGGCGACCGGCAACGAGATGAGATGATTTCGCGACTGCTTTTTCTCTAAGAGTAAATGAATATTTCCGGAAAGTTACGTAGCTTCCGAGATTCGCACGATAGAGACGGAGGGATACAACGTGAGAGAACCTGGGCTAACGTAATTCACGGGTAACGAACAGTTCGAGCGAATGTTACTGCGCGTAAGGAAAACCGGGCGCAACTTTCTTCGCGTCGCGATTAATTCATCCTCTTGCACGCACTCTTCGCTCGAAACTTGGCCGGCGCAATGAGAGTTTGTTTTCGTAATGCTCGCCGAGAGTTTTCGGGCTATCCAATGTTCTACTCTTTTCACTCAAATTAGCTCTCCAAGATCTACATTTATTTTTCTATCATATTTTTATGAAATGTTTTTATTAAATATATAAAACGATTAATTCTTTGTGAATGGACATGTCCTCTTTTATTTTATCAACTGCTCATTTGATTTTTAACAGAGAGAGAGAGAGAGAGAGAGAGAGAGAGAGAGGGAGGGAAAGGGGGAATTATAGAAAAATAAATAGAGGTTGATTACATCTAAGAGATTATAATAATTATTAGATAATAATTATGTATTCACGATATCGGAATTTTCCGTTTTAATTTCGATGACAGACTGAGGAATATGTAATCGATTTTTTTTCTTAATTCACATCAAACATGATACGCCGCACGCACGATGGTTTACGTGGGCGCAAAGAGAGATATTTTCTGCGAAAGAGCTCGTTCGTTTTGTTAACCTGGTCCCATCGTCGAACGACAGGATTTTTTATAAACAATAATTGCGAGACGTGGAACAGGTATCGACAGTCGATGCATATACTGTCATGTGGAAATATGACGCGCGTTTTCAACGCGAATTACGAGAGCACGATCCTGCGGAGAGAGCAAGAGAGTGAGAGAGAGAGAGAGAGAGAGACAGAGAGGCAGACAGCGCGCGATTTTTTTTTTCATAAGCAACATAGACTGGAAGTTTTTCCGAAAACTACGCCCCCGATAACAATATTTTTTCAGGAAAGCAGTATCGCCGCGCTGTGAAAAAAATATGCGCGCGCGAGACACGGACAAATGTTTTATTTTCATTTTTTCACGGGAAGAGCGAGCGAACGAATACACAGTTGAAGCGATCCGCGAAACGGACGGCGGGCTTTCAGGGGCATTCCTTTTTACGCGCAGCGACGTTTGCGACCGATGCATTCGTTGTGTTCAGGAACGCGGTTCCTTTTTTAAATCAGAAGAGGGAAAGAGGGCAAACAGACGCGCAGGAGACGTGCAAAAAGAGACACGACCCAAATTGCGTCAAATACGGGCGTATTTGTCGTCCACGGGATAAATTGCGACTGCAGTTTTGTCGGAACGAAATGTAATCGTCCTTGCTACTGACGGCGCGGCGCGCGGCGAGAGTACCAGAATAAATGCCGTTCTGTCTTTATTAATCCCGAAGTTTTGACGTGGTAACTGAACGCTTTTTTCGGAAAAGCTGAAAATGTTGCTGGGAAATATTGCAAAGATTCGGCGCCAGCTCTGTTTTTTTTTCTTTCATAATCTTCAAAAATCATTAATTCTTAAAATTCGAATCTCGAACTCTTCCGAAAGACTGCGAATTCTGACTGCGCTTAGAGTCAATCGAAAGCTAGTGAAATCGGGCTGGTGAATTTGTTTGTTGTAGCGCGCGGGGAGAGATCGACAAGTCGATCGATATCGGGATGTAGTAATAGAGAAGAGAACTCTCTGGTTTTTTTTTTCATACACGAATATCGAATTGTAAGCGTCAATAAATATTTTAGTATGGCTTGCGCAATTGTTCGATCAGCCAATATTTGCATGTCACCGTTGCAACACGTGCTGCACCGCGTTTTTTTTCTCGCGTTCACCGTATCGTGTTCATTCGCATGGAACCTGGTGACGTCACGCCAGCCAGCCGGGGGATGAGTATTTCGATTTAATTCCGTCGATTTTCAACGCCGTCGGAGTCTTATGCGCGTTTAACTTTCGTTACGGGCGACTCGCCTTTATCACGGAACGCGAAGTTTCCAATTTCCCCAGACAAAGGCAAAAGGTACGGATCTCTCTTCGCATTTTTTACCCGCTTCGCGTATCCTGTCTTGAGAAATTTTTCGACGAGAGAATAGAAGTCACAGAAGAAACAAATATATCGCGTAACGCATTAATCTTCTTAAGTAATTTATTATGTTAATTCGATCCCTGGATCTAGTTGCGGATTAGACTATCCCGCGAAATGTATTTAATTTTAACTGAGCGTCATGTATGAATTTTCAAAATGAAATCTAATACTATTTCCTACGTCTTGTAAAGTCATAAAGCAATCCTTATAGGTATTTAACTTTGAATGAATTTTTAAAGATACACCTAAATTGACGTTTTATTACTTAATGATATATTAATAAAATGTGCAACGATATTGCTAATAAGCAAGAAACAATTGTCGATTAATAAAAACTAATGCAAATACTAAAGAATCTTGTGATACATGTCATTCGATAAAAAATACAATAATGATTTAAATATAATAAATTATCCGAAACGAGTGGCCGATCCATATCTAGTGCCTCTATCCTATATAAAAAGTAAGACTTTTTTCTAAACTATTTCCACCATAAAAGTTGTCGAGTAACAAAATCCAGACAATTCGTTAATTCCGAACGTTGTATTATTTAGCATTTTAAAGGATAAATGTCTGGATTTGGCGAGAGCGGGTACGGCTGCCTTACTTTGCGCTCATGAGGCGGTTTGTTAAAACGATCTACAAAATCCCGTGTAATTGGCGGTTCCTAAGGTCGGCCCCCCGGCGCCAATTGAGCTTCCGTATATCGAGCGTCGCTCCGCGCCGCTCCAATGTCCTCGACACTCCCGTGGCCGTCAAAATTGGGCAGCTGTCGCGGCTATACGTCCACCTCGCTCGCTTGAGGGTCACGGACACGGGCAAATTCGGGATGGCAGATGTGCCGCTGGTCGAGCCCCCTCCCCGAGATAATTGGTGGGTCCCGAGCGCCGGTTTCCGTGCGTTTCGTGCATGCCACTCCGACTCGATTATATCCACCCCCATATTGTCTCCGTCCTGTCCGTTGTGTTGCCTTGCGCGCTGTTAACCCGCGATTGCTCCGTTGCTTTGTCGTTGCGCCACAATGTACGTTCGATTACACGCTCCGCGACGATCGAAGGATCGATTGCTTTCTTTTTCTTTTTTTTTCTCTCTTCTCTTTAACACGCGAAGCTTGATCATGCGCGGAAAAAAAAGATCGTGCTTTGCGCACGATCGAGAGACAGAAATATCGCGTCTGGCTACCGGCTGTAATTATTTTGGGATACATAAAATATTGTTCAAATAAGACTGCATCTCATAGAATATTCGCAAAAATGATATTGCCTGCAATGATACATTATTTTCATTAGATTCCGATCGAGTATTATTTTGATGACTGATGAAAAATGAAGCAAGTGAATACCCGAAGCAGATTTACGTGACGTTAAAATCGCGCGCGTTTAAAATTAGACTCTCTCCGACGCTTATCTTTTTTTTTCAGCGCAACACACTAACATGGAGACATCGCGCCAGTGCACAAATTAATTTAAAGTGACGGCCACGCTCCTGACACGCGAATGAGTCAAATCGCGAGTTATTAAAGTCGTGGAATTATTAGAGTTAAATTGTATGGCGCGCATTGGCGAGGCCGAATCAGATGCAGGATTTATCTCTTGCGAGAACGCAAGAATCGCGAAGAATGATTGCGAGATTTTTTTCCCCGTAGGGATTCGAGGCGTGAAGGCGGAGGGGAGGGGGAGAAGGGGATGGCAGTGACGCGAAGAGAAGAAAGAGAAGGAGAAGGAAGAGGGGAGGGCACGGGTGCGGTCGTCTATTTATCATCCGCCAGAGCGCATAGAAGTTAACCATCCCGAACGTTTAGAACGCAGAGAAGAATTTAAATTTTATCAGGGCGCACGTAAGACACGTAAGATAAATTATCATTCTTAATGCAGGGCCTCCTCTCTTCTCTCGGCTCTACAGGATGTCCTGAGCATCTCTCTCTCTCTCTCTCTCTCTCTCTCTCTCTGTCCCTCGAGTCCTCTCTCGTGCTGGTATCGAGAATTTATCGTAGAAAATACGAGAGCGTGCGAAAGTCCCGTTCGTCTTTAAGCCGGCATCGACTTACGCATGACATTTCTATCGAGTATCGATTTATTGGTTCTATATAATGGCGGAGAGAGAGAGAGAGAGAGAGAGAGAGAGAGAGAGAGAGAGAGAGAGACGATACGGCGACGAACGGAGGAACAAAGGTCAGCGGCAGTTTACACGTTTCTCCCAGAGTGAGTTATCGGCGCGCGCGTATAATATAGATATCGATATTCGGCGCCATAACCGTCGCATCAAAGTCAGTCGCGGAATACTCAAGAATGTCAAGCTCCATGCATTACAATGCTGATCTAATATACGTGCGGCGCGTTCCTTCGTTCATTGCTGAAATGCATACTGCATTCGGGACGACGACGTCGGCCGCGACTGCCGGATCCCGGCGGCAAAGCAAACACGCGTACGTGCGCGCGAGGTGAAGTGGTTTCTAAAGCGATTCTATTAATCTTTCGACGCACTGTGCAAATTTCATTATCCTATTGGTGAGCTTTACGTCGTACTGTGCCACGTAAAAATGTCGAGTAATACCGGAATGAAAATCTTCGTTGTCGATTCTTTAAATCGCTCTGCTGACGTAAAATTTATGAATAGTGCTCGACAACTTTTCTCTCCTTCTAGCTCTTCCAGTAATTTCATCTTTCGATCCGCGATACTTCATGCATCTAAAAATTAAAAAAGAAAAGGATTAAAGAACCTGTAGCCACGTAGAAAGACTATACGAATTTTTTCCCAGCGAGCAAACTTGTTACTGAAAAGGTTAATTTCCCCAAAAGGGTTAATTTTCCAAAAGTGTGGTCCAACGAGATCCGGTGATTTCATAGGAATCCGTGCGTGCGAGCGGAAAGTTCACCGCGTCGCGCTTTTTCTCTCGAGTCCGCTCGTACGCGCGCTCATAAGTCTCGATCAGATAAATTACGGGCGCTCTTAAAAAAACATTTTTCACTACGGCGGCGGTAATAGCTCGCTATTGATCCACTCTCTTCCGCCCGTACAACTGGAGAACTCCTGGTGAGGCGAGGCGAGGCGAGACGAGGCGAGGCGAAGCGAAGCGACTCTGCGGGTGAAAGTTTTCGAAAAATTTCAATCTTTCAAATGGAACGAATGGACCTGTGGGGCCCTGGGTAATTGTACGAAATGCGGGCTCGGGAGATGCACACGCCTAAACGAGAAGGGTAGGAAATAAAAGCGTTACGACGGAGACCCGGTTTTCAATCGACCTGCTCCCGTCCATATACGGGCAATAGACGTATATAAGGTATTGCACCGCGTAGTAAAAGGATCCTTAAAGTGGCTCGTAGAATCACAAAACGCGGCTCGCGCGCGTCGTCTCTATTTAGACTCGACGCGCCCATTCTACTATAAGCAAGCAGCTCGCGAGAGCTAATCCATCGAGCTTAACTCTCGGAAATATCACCCTTTGTGCTCCGGCGCGTCGCCTAAGTGGCGACGTAACCCGCCATTTTTTAACGCGGAATAGGGGGTGTCGTTGCCAAACGGGCAACGTTATCTGTCGTTCTCCATTGCAAACCATCTCCATTGTACACCGTCTCCATCGCAAACTTTGAGCACTCTCGTTAGCTCATTTCTTTTTTCGAGCGTCTCTCTTTAGCTGGCAAACAATCAAATTTTTGGGTGATTTAAAATTATTACGCTGTGTCTACGTATTATACGTACTGCATTCTGTAATATATATACGTAACGCGCGTACTACTACGATCTCGCAAGACACACACACACACACACACACACACACACACACATGTATACAAAGTCCAAAGTTGAATTAAAAGTTGGATAAAATCGCGCTTGGGTTTTCTCGCCAACCAGTCGAATGAACGGCGCTTGTAATTGTAGCGAGGCACGGTTTACCCAAGCAAGTATCTCCGCCGATTAAATAAGGAGCGCTCGATATCCGCGGCATACATCCGCGTCGCAGAATGCACCTCGTTGCAGATATTTAGACGGTTCCGCTAAATCGTTCCCTTCCGCGCGCGTCTATTTACCCGGACAGCCTGGTAAATACAGAGACATTCGGCAAACCCTTTTTCCCACGACAAATGTACCCGTCGTCGGAATTCTGAGGCGGAACGAAAAAGAGAGATGGAGCAAAAAGGAGGGGGAGAGAGATGTATGTACAGCGTGTATCAAAAGTCGCATTCACAGATCGCGGAATGTTAGGTTTGACTTGAAAGAGAAATCCTCGTAATTAATTTATGGATTAACATTTTTATTGAGAATTAAAAATCTCTTACCTTCCTTTGAAATTTTTCATTTATATCTAGATTTTCAAATTTTATAGAATAATATTTGATAAATTACTTTCAAGATTTGATACGCCAAAGTTATTCGATACGTTAATAAATTTTTATTATATGAGTTGCCATTTTTTTTTACACGACAAATATGAACTTTGCATTGATTAAAAAATTTGAGTTTGAGATGTACAACGATTCTAGAGCACCCTGTATACTGTGCGGGAAGAAAGAAAAAAAGGACCGGGATAGAATGCTACGCGTCCATGAAATGCGGGAAGAAACGGAAAAATCGAACGGCTACGCTTTTTAACGATTTATGCAAGTTTCTCGCCTTCCTTACGTTTTCCGCGCATCGGTGGCGGCTGGTGGAAAAAAAAAACACCCGCCCCGACAGTATCGGACGTACAAAAAGTTGCTCGGCATTTCGAACACGCCGGAGGTCTTTATCGCCGAGGCCGGTCACGTAAGCGGCGCACGTAGACAAAAGTTCGAAATCACATGTAGTGATGTGCGCATCCTCCGGCATACGTGCGTTTTCCTTTCTCTCTCCTCCCCGATCTCTCGTTTTCATTTCCTCGTTTTCCCTCTACGTTCCCTCTCCCCCACCTCTCTCTCTCTCTCTCTCTCTCTCTCATTTACCAACATATGTGGCTCTCGTGGCACACTCTCGGCGCCGCATTCACGAGCGCGAACGAGTGCGCGTATGGGGTGTGCGCGGGTGGTATTTAAGCGCATATGGGGTGTACTCGGGGTAGAACGTAAACATGCAGTCGCTGGTCTGCGGAATTTGCAACATACGGTCGGTGCCGTTGCAGGGGGGCTAATGGCCGCGCTAGCGATCGTTACGCTATCGATGCACCCCCAACAGAGCAGCGCGACGCGTATACGTTACGTTGCGAAGCCCGCCGCGTCTCGCCGGGCTCGCGTTGCTTCGCGGGAACCGTTACCGTTCCTTATCACGACACGTAAGTCACCTCGAGCGTCGAGTATAAGAGTATTAATTAATGCGGCTATGTTTCGCGCCGGATGTATAGTTGCATTCGCGCCACGTTTGCGCGCGTGGAAGGACCGCGTGTGCGCGGAATGCATACGGCCGAGTTTAAGATCGCTTTTCCCCAAGATAAAAGATTAATCGAATCTACGGATCGGCGAATCGAGTCTGTCGGTTCTGAGCTTATCCTCTCGCCGTGGACAAAAATAGCCAGCCTTAAGTGATTTCTTGTTACGCGGCTCCTGGTACTCTCTCCCCCTCTCATCTCTTCTCACCACCGCGTCGTCGTCCGTCGGACGTTGCACCGCGCGTTGCAAACGCGGTCGGAAATATGAAAGGGCAGAACCCGGGAGCTCTTTTTCGAGCTCCCGGAAGATCGTCGATGATGAATTATTCCGGTTGGTCAGCGTAAAGCGTACGTATCCGCGGAAAAATATGGCAAGTGATACGAGCTTCAGACGCGTCGTACAATCCGCCGCGATTGCTAAAGAATCGCATCGCAACACACGTAAAATGTAAATGCGCATGTCACGTAATATATGGAAGTGGCTTTAAATCCCGAAATTACTTTTTAATTATCGAACGATAATTAAAATTGAAAAGAACCTGCTCTAATTACATGCAATTATAATATCCGGGGCTAACATAATATCGGATTAACTTATTTACGCGAGACGACGTTTGCTCGTCGTAGTCGCGCGAGATTCGGACATTATGAGTTCTCCGTAATTATCGCTTCCGGAAGCTTCGACAATTAGCCAAGCCGTCGCATCACGTGCGCGGCGAAACGAGGCGAGGCGTTGATTCGGGGCTGAACTTAACGGCTATCAATGTCGATCAATGTGCATTACATCACGGCTTGTTCGAGACGGTTAGACGATAGACGGACGGAGATGGGCGAGAGAGCGCCCGGGGCTCGTCCGCGCGCGCGTGCTGGAATTTCCAAGTTCCACGTGACGATAAAACGCTAATTGATATCCGCGCAACAATTAGCGCGCGAATTAACCGCGCGCGGAGGTGTGTAACGGCCGGCGGACACGCGGCGGTGGCGTGGCAAATCGATTGATTCAACAAAAGTTTATCGAATAAACAGCACGGCCCATTTAATTAACAACGACTTCCGCCGCGAGCGGTCTGTTTATAAACGTGGCCACGCGCGCGCGCGCCTCCGCCGCGCTGCATTCGCCGGAGTTCGAAGAGTCGTTTGCAAAACGACAGCGATAATATCGGGCCAGGGGGAGGCCACTGGTCGACTACTGCCTCCCACGCGCATCCCGCAATCGGCCGTTTATTAAAACGACGTGGAGAGATACATACGATGGTCTCGCGGCTGGATAGAATTACGAACGATCGTGGATTCGCGCGCGGCCGTTTTTGAAGCGACGCACGCGGAAGTATTATATCGAAGCACCCTTCCTTCGTTGAAAGTGTCGTTTAATTAATACTCGCGTATTTATCGCGCGGACGGCTGAGTTATTGCCGAGGTATAATGACGTGGATTTAATTGCGCGTTGCGAACTATGGTATAATAAAGCGATATATACGCCGGCAACGACGTTGTGTATACCGAAAGAGAGAGAGAGAGAGAGAGAGAGAGATTGTGTGTGTGTGTGTGTATGTATTTTTATTAAATCACTCTTTCCGTCCTGGACGTCATGAAAATCCGGAGCTCGATTAATGACACACGCCGCGCGTACTCTCGATGCCATTTCGGTCGTTGTTGACATTAAGCCGCCTCATTTTCATGCGATTGGTACACCGATCGTAATTATTATATTATATTATATTATATCAGCTACGTAATAACAAAAATATGAAGATATCTGGGTTCGACGCTAGCTGAAAGAGAGTTGGCTCCGCTTTTATGCATTTTATATACGTTATAATAACGATTAATTAATGACAGCTAATTGCGTGCGAGTAGAGTCTCGCCTGCTACAACGGCAGAACAATCATCGGGACGCGAATATGCTGGACGATGAAATTACAAAACTTTATCGAATGAAAGCGGAGAGCCACTTAATTAAGGTACGGCTCGCGGCGCGCTCCTACGTGACCCTAGCGCCGAATTTAAAAAGTGGTATAGAGATGAATTAATTAGTCCGCTCCAATTAGCGGCTGGTTAATACCGGAATAACGCGCGCGCGGGCGGTTGTCGATACATGACGTTAAACGACAAAACGGCCGCGAAGGCGATCGATCCGGTATAAAAGCCACGCGTCGAATGAACGACATATAGCGATAATTGGACGTATTTGTGCGCAGCGGAAGCACGGATTATATCGGCGTGAAAGAAACGCCACGTCTCCGTATAATTCGGTTGGAATGACGTTTAGAAATCGGTGAATTTCCAGAAGACGTATTAATGTGGAAAATGGGGACTCTTTAGCGCAGAATTTCTCCCTCTAATTTGTAAATATTAAAAATTCATTGGAATAATAAAAAATAGACATTTCTCCCTCAAATCAGAATCTCGATATTAACTGAAAAATCTGTCGAAAATATTGTAATTGAGGATGTCAGGTTTTTCTATATTTTTCATTCAAATTAAAAAATTTTTTTGAACGGAAAAGGGAGGCATATACAATATTGGCCCAAATTTTTCGAAATTTTTCATTCGATTTAAAATGGAAAATTTAAATGGGCGCGTAGTATTGATCCAATACAGCCGTATGACAGCCTTTAAACAATACGTCTACAATTGTTTTGTGGATAGAGGACTATTTGCGTTTCAATTATTTAAATGACTCACTCGTGTCTATTCGTGCGGCTTGTGAGCAAGACTTCGGCCATCTTCCTTAATACAAGATTTAACGGATCTGCATTTATGCACATGCGACACGCGGAGAATATAGCGGCAATAAAGCGCATCGCGAATTAGCCTACTGCGCTTCGTTCGGTTTTTCCATTGTGAGTCCTGCTTTCTGCGAAACTACAGACTTACAGCGCTGGCTTGTGTTGATGCGCACTTTGTTTAATGTGACTCAATGCGCACTTAATACGTTTCATCCTAATATGTCCTTTTTCCTTTTGACAATCATTTCTAAAAAACGATTGTTTGAGAATCTCAAGGCACTTAAAAAAAAAAAGAGAAATAAGAATAACACAATTAAATAGAATAAAAATCATAAAGCAATTATTTTATAGGTATTAAAATTTGAATGAATTTTTAAAAATACATTTTTAAATTGACGTTCTACTTTTTATTATTTGATATTAATAAACTGTGCAGCGTTGTTGCTGGTAAACAAGAAAAAATTGACGATTAATAAAGTTAATACTAAAATAAATGCTACAGAATCTTATGATATACGTCATTCGATGAAAAATACAATAATTATTTAAATAATACATTATCCGGAATTAGCTCGTGATCCATACTTAATGCTTTTATCCTATAAGTAAATCAGAAAATGATTGTAAACTTTTTGTAAACATTGTCTCATAATATTTCAATTATACTCTTTCTTATCATCTTTCTTATCATTTCGCGTCGCGAAAAAGTTTAGAATTAATGCACATTCTAGCAAAATGTTTTCTGTATGCATCGAATTCGTCGAACTGGCATGAACTGTGTAACGCATTCCCGACGAATATGCCAGCAATCGGCACTAGAGATATAGATTCCAAAAAAAGTGAGTAAGAGAGAGAGAGAGAAGAGCGAAACGTATAACACGTGAATATATCGACTTTCCGCAATCTCTACCCGACCATTTTTCTATGAAACGTATTTCGAAAGCCGATGAAACGTGACGGACGTAGTAGCCAGCTATTACCGTCGCGATCGGTATTGCAAATTTTTATACAGCAGCGTAGGAGGAGGGCGAGAGAGAGGAGCCCACACGGTAATCTACAGTTATATTGCTATCATTATCACGCGTTGTTCATAATTAAATGTGGTGTGGATGTAATTAAACGATTTAAATATTCACGCGCGCGCAATTATAATATGATTTGCGAACCCATGTTGTGTACCACGCGCGATGCAATTGCGGCTTGTAAATATTTTAAACGTAACTAATTTGACACAACGCTCGTGACGTTGGCGGAGACCGATCGGGTATTGACACCGGATCGGGCGTTCCGAAAGAGACGCGAAGGGAAGAAAATAGGCAACGACTTACGGCTCACGAAGAACGGGGACGGCGAGCGTGCAGCTCTTGCTGAATCCTCGACACGTTGAAGGACGAGCTGCGACTTCTGCGCGTCTCCCGTTATCCTCACGGCGCGGCATCGGCATCTCCAGGCAAATCCGACACTGAAATATTTCAAATAACGCCCCGGTGTTATTAGCATTATTTATCACTCGAATAGATGCATACGGCGAAACGCGCGCTCGCGTGCCGTATTTATAAATCAAATGTCCGCGCGCGGAAGCTGCAACATTCCGCGCCCCTGGACGTCAAAGCGAATTTATCGACGATACCGTTTCTGAATTCGATTGTTTCGCCCATCTCACCTCGTCTCGCCGGCAGCGCGGAGGCGCACAGAGGCGTGCACATATTCGTTACAGGCGCGTGTAAAATATTCAAATTATTCGCCGGCAATAATTTGGAGCTGAGACGACGGGCTCTCTCCCATCGTGTGCAGAAGCGCCAGCTTCTCTGCATCGAAATTCAAGCAATTTCCGAGACTAGCGGGGCCCCGCTGCGGCAACTCGATAATCTTGAAAGGCGGCTCGGATTTTGCGAATGCGACCGATAGCGCAGATGCAGCGAACGTTGCATGCACGCGCGAGGCGAGCTGATGGCTTGGGTAGTTCCCCCGCGTCTCTTACTTATTTAAGAGGAAGACAATGAAAGCGGAGGTTATATATAGAGAGAGCAAGAAGAAGAAGAGAGAAAAAGAAAGAACAAGAGACAGAGACGTGAGAGACGGGAGAAGAGAAGGGATATGAATAAATTTGTCTTTGAACTCTGTACATGAACCTATGCGTACATATCGAGAGCGAGCTAGGGCGAGAGCTACTAAAACAGGGGGTGAAGTTTTAACGACGTAAATGCCGTTAACGTCGACGCAATCCCCTTTTACCGTAACGCTTAATGCCGGGTTAATGAACGTCCCTCTCGCACGGCTCCTCCCCTTTCTCCCCCTTTCCCTGGTCGATTCGGCGTAATTCGAAATAACGATACGCATTTTCAATTATGTTCAATTACGAGCGACGCGCGTTGGCGCGTCACAGTCTCGCCCTGCGGCCCGCGGGGCAATTTTGACGGAGGCGGAAACGGATTATCGCATTGCGACGAACTTTCGCGCGCGGCCAACGCGTGTGACACGGCGATTTCCAGCACGAGGGTCGAAACGAGGGGCAGGGAAAAGCAGAGATGGAACTAAATAACACGCGTGTTACATAAAGCCGCGTACACACGCCAAATTTCGCGCGCGCAAACCCGCTCACCGCGGGCACGCCCGCGAATACATTTCGCTACATCGCTTCGACAAACTTTATACACGTCAGTGGATTAACGCGTCGGATCGCGGGTCAATCGCCGGGCGATGCAACCGTAATACATCAAAGCGATTTGCTCGACGAAATTCGCGGGTGTAGACGACGTCACACGCCGATAAATCGCCCTGCTTCCCCAAATACGATAAATTAACTGGTGCAAATTTGCAGGAATAATAATCGCCGGTAATGGCGAATAATCGGGACTGAGTTGTAAAATGAGTAGACTTCAACGGGATTACATATTGGGCGTATCCTCCTATATTGCCCTTTCTATCAGTCGTCCAGCAGCCGCGCACAGAAAGAACGGCTTTGCTGAAGTAAGCTAAAATCTAAAGCTTTAATTCTCGACCTGTACCTACACAGATCTGAAAATAATTTTGTTGAATCATTAAAATAATTATTAGTAGGATTAGTACGTTCAAGCCCCGTCCATGACAATAATCTACAAAAAATTTCAACATTCTAACTATCAGCTTGAGTGTCCTAGAATTATTTTGATGAATCAAACAAAATTATTTTCAGATCTGTGTAGGTACAGGTCGAGAATTAAAGCTTTAGATTTTAGCTTACTATCTAGTTAAATTTTTTTTAGACATTTTAACAAATCCATTCTTTCCGTGAAGAAATCTGATATAAAAAAATAATAATAATTTGATAAATTAAGAAACGATCTTGAAATAGAAAAAACATTGCGAATCTCGGTGGTGTACCGCAAGTATTTGCAATGTACATCACTGAACTTCGAGGCACGGCGGACCATATTGTGCTTGTTGCTCGGTACAAAAGTGGGTGCATGTTACACGTATTGCGCACAGGGTGTATCCCGCGCGAGGGTTAACATGCCGGAAAATGTTGAGACGACCGCAGTGCGGTTAGACCGTGCAACGTTACAACCGATCCGTCTTCCACGAACCATCAGAACGGCCGCAATGCCGAATCTCTGTCCTCTGTTGTATAACGACAACGGTTACTTTCGTCGCATCGCGGCGGATAATGTATGCGGCGTTATACGACGTAAACGCCGTAAACGCCATGGCCAGCGGCGAGCGGTTCGAGCCGTTTGTTTCGTAAGTAAATCAAACCTCGGGTGAGCAATACGTTCCACGTTCAGTACCTCACGATTTAACGTTAAACGCGGCCCATTCGACGCGGCCACGATTTATTTGCCCGATATGAAGATCACATCCGATGTGGACCGCGGCTGGGAGAGTGATACTACCGCGGCGCGCATTTACCTTCAAATGCGGGATGTGGATGCGGGCTAATGAATTTAATCCCTTCCGGTTCTGCGAATTCAATTGATGTTGCGCATATCATATATATCTGACGTATGCTAATTTCCGGTTAAACAACCGAATCAAAAATATATTTTTAATTTCAATATTTCAATCTTAATAGTCGTACTTTTAATTATTACAAGGGGAAAACATTTACAGAGTTCGTTACATAAATTAAATTATAAAAAGTAAATTGAAAATGTAACCTAATTCACATTACATGGGTGTTATCCCCATTCATTAATGCCATTCATTTATTTAATTAATATACAGATGCGACTTTCATTTTCTCGTTACATTTTCAATTACATTTTCAAGCAGGATTCAATTTTATATCTTTTTCGTTTCTAAAATTTTTAAAGCAGCGAGCCCAGTTCGCTTAGTGAAAAAACACTGTGCCGATCCAGTTCAGTGCTGAATTGATGTGACTCCATCCGCTTTAACAACGTCTCCCCCGATGTGATTTACGCGATTTTCAAAACGAACGGGTCGTTTATGACACGCATAATGATCGATTTCCTCGATTTGCCAGAACAAAAGGTCGAAATTCGGCACACCGGCGCGGTCGGCGGCGGTGCGCGGTAGAAATGTTTCGGACGAAGGGAAATGTATTTACAGAGAATCAAGCATCCTATTTATTACGCAACCAAACCGACAATAGTGCCGAAATAAAGCGCCGGGCCGGGCCAGTCCGGCTACAAAAACGCGGAAATTATGACGCCGTTCGTCCGTACGGAATGGACGTGGCGCGCTTGCTCGCATATTTCTGTTTTGCGTACTTCCCCCGTGTGTTTTATCGTAATAAAGGTTACGCGCGCGCCGAGACGGAAAGCGGTGTGCTATACACACTATGGAAACTGGCGCGGATTCTGCTCTATCTTCCTATCTATCTAAAAAAAGGAGAAAAAAATCAGCGTGAGGACGAAAAGATCACTGCGACGTGCTATTATCGGATATTAATATTAAGTTTCTGCATAATAGATGGATTTACAGATTCACGGATGCGTAAATTGCTCGATTCACAACTTGTCAGGTATGTACATAGATGCTGCAAACCCGTAAATTATTGAGTCCACGTAAATCCGTAAAGCGAACTTCATTCGTTAGTAGTTCGGCAGCTTCGCAAATCTATGCGTTGTTAAAGCCGCAGATTACGTTATGTGTATCTCAACGAAAATTATGAATCTTATATTTGGATATACATTCAAGCACATATATACTTTGTACATATCTTTCAAATTCGAATAACAATATTTTAGATTAGAAATTAACTGTAACGTGATCCAGTGAGAAATGACAGGTCGGAAAGGTGACTATAATATTAGATGTCTGTGTCATTTATTGTTGATATTAATAAGCAACATTTCAATCACTTTTCAATCAGTTCGAAAATTTTGTTTCTAATTGAGTGTACCTAATAATGTCTGTTTTGCAAATATATAATTTGCAAAAATGATTGACGTTATTATTTTCACTTTTATTCTAATAAAAAATAAAAGGTCAGGAAAACGACTATTAAATATCTGTTAAATTCTTTACTAAAATCGATTACCCGCAATTACTACGCGGCCGCCGTTAGATGGACGCGGCCAAGTTTTGTTTCTTAATTAAAAAATCACGTAAGACAAAATAAAAGACGTATAGCATTATGAGATTTTTCACTGATGTTTTAATGAAATGATGCCTTGAAGGAAAGTTTCCAAAATTGGGCTCCAAGATGAAGGCAAATGATATGTTTTGACGGTACAATTTTGTTTAATTCTGTGTAAAAATTAATTCAGATACCTGATTCGCCAAAATAAGTATTTCATAAATGTTTAAATAAACGTTTTATAGACGATTGAATAAAAGTCTTATTAAAGCCTGTTAATTTATTAAGTAACAAAAATGTTTAATGGATGAAATTTTCGACGTTTACATCAACCGGTATTTTGGATTGGTTGATTCTCGCCTTCTTTCTAATCAATTACTTCTCACCGGGGATATATTCAACGCTATAATCTATATACGGAAAATCGTTGAAACGGCTCTTTGGCGTCCACACTCACGGTTCGATATCCCTTATTTTTCTAAAACTATCTTTAGCTTCGTTTAAAACAGATATTGATTGTTTTAATTAATTGGAATGTATTGGAACGCACAACTTCTCTCTCTCTCTCTCTCTCTCTCTCTCTCTCTCTCTCTCTCTCTCTCTGTCTGCGGGAAGTTGCCCGTTGCAGCAATATTTAACTTAAACTTGCATAGACTACACTCGGCCGACACTCGTCGGGGCATTGTTCGAATTTCTACGAGTACAAAAACTTGTAATGCAAGTAACTTCTCGCGCAAGTCCCGGGTGCTAGTTGTTCTTCTGTGTTTTATCAAAGCTGAGATTGGAAAGTTGCGGTGGGTGAAAAAAACGCCCGTACTTGATAAGAATCTGAAACAGTTTTCGTGTAACGTACATTTTGCGATGAAAGAGAAATAACAATAATGTAGAAATATTCTTAGAAAAGCGCGTACATTGTGTAATACTGTTTATTACGATTTTTTTCAAATAATCTCTTTCATACATCTGTTTTAAGTTTTAAATTTTTACTATAGTTGGGTCAAAAATATCGATGTGAAAAATAAGTAAAAAAAAATATTTTAAATCAATTTTGAAAATAATTTTCCTATACCTACGTATATACTTCTACATAAATTTACCACAACATTACAATGTAATGTCAAATGGTATTCTATCAAAATAACGGAATAAGCACTATACGATTGTAGGTACATACTTTATGATTTATAAAATTCGCCTATTGACGATATTCAATTCGTCGTGAATATGATCGACAATAGGATGATAATCGCTCGATTGGTAGAATGTGGTTCGACGAAATCGAAAGAGTGCGACATTTGCGACGTATTAAGCGGCATTACAGCGTCGGAAAAGTGCACATCCGGTATTTCAAATCCATGCGACATTATAAGTGATGTTGTTACGCCGAGGGGGGGAGGGGATGCAAGGATAAATAAATTAGAAAAGGATGCGATGTGGCGCGAAAAGATTCTCGCTGCGCGCGAATCGACCGCTATCTTAAATATTTTTATGCTCGTAAAACACGATACGCCACCGCAAGGGTGATCGATAGCTCTGGCCGAAAACGACGAGAGGAGAGAAGAGGACTATACATCTTACTCCGTAACGACGTATCCGATACTTTCCCGGCCGTTGGATTAAAAAGCTCCGACGGTGCACTTGGCGCATATTTCAATCGCGGGGGCGCAACAACGTCAAAACTTGGCGTAAGCTGCGAACGCGAACCGTGCGCTTCTTTTTTTTCCTTTAACCCCTTCGAAACCTTCAGCGACGTCTACGGCTGAAGCGTTTTACGACGGCAAAATCTCCGTGATAAAAGTGGGATGTAGCGCTTTTTAAAAATACTCGCTGGATAAGCCGTACAATTACTACAATTATTGGTCGGCGCGCTTGTGCGACTATTCATCACCCGCACGCGGAGTTTATGAGTTTTTAATTAGTGTAATTTCCATGCGTTGATTCATTAAGCGAAACGATAGATCTTCTCGCGTAATTGGTTTTCAAAAATAAACCACAATTATTACCCTACAAATATTCTCTAAAGCCAGGAAAATTACGAAAAAGAAACACACATAAACGATTGTTTATTTTATTATTTGCTTAAATAACCAATGATTTTAATAATTTCCTCCCGCCAAGTCATGAGTGTATACAAGAGTGCAGTATATATCTACGTGACACGTATTAGTTTTTTTTTTAAAGTGCAGCTGGGATAGTGTGAAACCAGTTAAAGGGTGAATACGTGATCGGGTGGTGCTTGCCGCAATCCGCGTGGTGCTCCGTTCCGAAAACGAGAAGGACGATTACGCCATGAATCTTAAACGACGTAAGTGTCGTTAACGTAATTGCCTTATCGCAACGGTAATTCAGCTACGTTAATGCGTTTACACCGCTATCACAGTGGGAGAAGGATGTCGGGATGTGCGTCGCGACGTTATCCATCGCAAAGCGGATCGGATCTAAGAAAAATATAGCGGCATCCGGAAAAACCTCGCGCACACGTATCTCCGGACTGAGAGAGAGAGAGAGAGGGGAGGGGGCAAGATATCGAATTTAGAGAACGGCTCTCCGGAGAGAAGAGCGTAGAAAATGCGATACGTGCAATATACACAGGGTGTCTCCAAACTGTTGCCGATCATAAATTCGATGACAAATTCTTCGGTCAGTTGGGAGAAAATTTTTCCTAGAAAAAAAGTTTCGAAGAAAGTTCATCAATATTGCTTCGGTTTTCTCACTTCTTTTTAACGTTTGACATTAAATAGATAGCGCTAAACAGATGCAAATTCGCCGAATTCGCTACGTTGAAATATACGATCGAGAGGAAACGCTCGAATTTTTCGACACACCTACCGCTGCGTGCGGGATGGAACGTCGATTTAACGCGCGGCGGTATAAAAAATCGCTCTGTAGCTGTCATCGTGCCATGACGCGGTCCGATCTGGTCGGCGGAGCCCCTCCAGTCAGAGAGGAGTATCCTCGATTTCGGGGAGATTTATTATGTCCCGATATATTCAGGATTTGAAAAAACACGGATTTAGAAAAAAAACCCAGCCCAATGGGTTTTTTCGGATTTTATGAGTATTTATTTTTTATAATTTACTAATTGGTTTATATTAGGTTTTTTCGAAGGAGGAATGTACGTACATTCACGTATCCCTTTTCTACGAAGAAATCCAAAAAGGTTCTCGCGAATTTGCCAAAGGTATGTACACGTGAGTTGGATATACGTTAACTGGCCGGATTAAATTTGGATTGATATCGTGGGAAACTTGTGCGATTCCGCAGGCAAAATGAACGATTTGATGACTGCGTAGTGAAACCCGACTGTTTGGTGATCCCCGTGTGGCTTGTCGAATTCGTAAAATTGAGCTGTTGTCATGCATCGATTGCAATATTCGAGAAAACTAGTGAAACTGATATCGAAAAATAATACATATTATTTTGTACACGGAAAGAACGATTTTGTTGAAAGATCTAAAAATTTTACTAAAAACAGATCTGAAAATAATTTTTTGTTGAATCATCAAAATAATTTGTTGAAATGTTAAAACTGATAAGATTGCTATAAAAACAGATCGGAAGAGCACACGTCTGAACT
>NW_012026812.1:4124501-4141435 GCF_000956235.1 Wasmannia auropunctata
TTCTTCTCTCTCTCTCTCTCTCTCTCTCTCTCTCTCTCTTTCGAAAACCAAGGTAACTCTCTCTCTCGTTTTTCTTCGACAATTATTATCGCAAAATAAATTTGGTTTTGTCTTTCATGCGTTTAGTTAATTTATAATAATTTTTCTCGTTTATGAAAATTCTTCTTACTAAGATTTTAGTAAAAGAAAGTGGCACACTTATACGAATAAAATGGATTTCGGTAAATTAAAAATCGAAAAATAAAAAAAATAGAGTTTAGAAAGAATGTAGACAGGGAAGTCCAAATCCGAACGTGGGCAGAAACGCGCAAGCAAAAACTATTTTTATTTTATCAATTTTTCAGTCACACACAATTCGCGGTTGGTATCTTTTTCTTGTGAAACCGCGCGTTTGCCGAGTACTGTCCTTTGACTGACAAGTGGGCAAACTTCCATTTGTATTGTCGCCTGTGCCGACGTGCTCTTCTCGATGTTTTATTTTACGGACGATTTAAATTTATAACACTTTTAGACGCTCCGCGTCCAAGTTAAACCGTTTATTTTCGCGCTTCTCTAATATTTATTTGCGCGGATAACAATTTGCGAGATCTTCGGCAATTGCAACACATTGACGAGATAAAGTAATTCTCATTTAATATCGTAGATTAATTCCAGTGTAGGTTCAGTGACCGACTTTGCCCGATTCGATGCAATTTTACCTACCGCTGCAGCATTGATGCTCGTCGAAAAATTCACTTCTGTACAATGCATATAGGTATTAACTCTTGAGCATAATTAATTAATTAACGTCGGCTGACGACAAAATGATTAGACGCGCCATCCGGTCGTGTGTTTCCTGCGTTTTTTGAAACGAAGGTTAAAATCGCATGAAGTGAGGGCTTTACGCGCGCGTCTTTGTCCCGCTCGCGGCCGTGAGGATAAAATCGCGAGTGGTATGACCTCGCGTTTGCACCGACAGTTGGAGTTATCCATTGATTGATTATCGATGGTCGTCGGTTGGCTGGCACGATCGTGGCTGATAGTTGTTTTGTCGTCCGGTCTACGTAATTAGGCTTAATGCGCAACTGAATCCCTCCTCCAACGTTTTACACATTCTGTGCTCGCATACTTTTCTTTTTTCGTCACCGTCGATCTTTTTTTATCGACTCGCGTCTATAACTTAGAAAACGAAGCTCGAGAACTAAGAGAGCTTTTAAATTATTATTTGATGCAAATCGACAAGTTGTGTATTGACCGCTGTTATTCAGTATTCTTCTCTTCCATATCGCGGATTCCTTGGTGGATCTTCGTCGTGGAATAAATGCGCTGCAAGCAAAGCGAGTTTCATCTTCTCAAAAGTGTATACGTATAAAATATACAGGCGTAACGGAAGCGCATATCCCGAGCAACGTGATGCAGTAAATCTGGTCATCTTCCGACTAAGATTCGCTTGTAATCCCGGCATTGTACTTTTCGAATATCGGACGCAAAAAAAATTGCGTACGTTCGCTGAACCCATTCTTTAAGCTAACGCCGAACATCGATATGAAACTTCGAGTACCGTAATCTATACTGCAATTTGAAAATCGGGAAACATTTGATGACTCTTTATCTTGACAGCGGAATTTTTGCCGAAGGTAAAGTCACACATATATTTTCGATCCTTTGTAATTCAAAAAGTTTTCAAGTTTCTACGGCTCTCGAGGGAGCGAATCGCAACTACGGTTTAATCGGGAGGATTTATAGGCAAAAGTCGATAGATCCTCAGATATACGTTGACAATCGCTCGTTAATAGCTCGCGTCATTTATCATACTCGGCGGTCGCTGTTCGGCGATGTACCGATGTATATCGATAATGTGCAAACTATCATGTACGAAAAGAGCGCAGATGTCCTTTCTAGGTGCGATTGCACGAGACGATCCACGGAGATCGTACGCCACAGTCAGTCACAGTTAATAGTCGCTGGGCGAGCGCGAGCGAGGAGTCTCCATTCGAAACCCGCGGATCCGCGGATTCGCGCGATCGCAGATAAAAAGGTCGTGTAAACACACCGCGCCGCGCGCCCGACTCACCGCGCGATCGTATACCAACGAACACGCGGATTCCTCCGCGTAATATCGCGATCGGGAGTGATTAATGGCGGAGGCGCGCCGTTTAACCACCGCTTTTACATCCTGACATGGGGTGGCGGCCCCGGAGGCGGCGCGGCGCGGCGCGGCGCGGCGGGTGAATCGCGGGGGCCACTACGGCCACGAGTCGAAAGGAGAGGGAAAAGGGCAGCAAGGGAGGAAAGGGTTCGAGGGGAAGGCGCGGTAAGAATAATACGAGGTCTATAAAGGAAACGTAGAATGGCTGTACAGATAAAGTGCGCAGGAAATCAGCCACTACCCCTCCGGGCCCCCCGGCCGGCGCCAGAGCGCATAATATCCGTGTGCTTTATTCGCAAATCCTCGCGCTGCGGCGGAGCGCGGGGAGGGTGGAGTGGAGGAGGGAGCACCAGGATAGGTAGATAGCGTATATCACGCGAAAAATATAGTTACATTAACTGCAATTTATAATGGATTTCGCCGCCGCGAATTACTCATTGTTCTGCGAGAAGCGTACGGCTCCTGCCGCCCGCTCTCTGCTCGCCCGCACCCTCTGATTTATACTTCTGGTTTACCGGACTATTAACGCCGCGCAACACTGTTAATAATCGCATCCCCGCGCGGTACGATCGCGACTTTTCCTTCGACTCCGAGGAACATCGCGATCGATGAGGGCAGCAGGCTGGGATGTTCTTCATGTTTTCGATCCCTGACAGTTATTCCCGATAAGTTATTCCCAGTTTTATTATGCAAGGTCCTTGAGGCATAAAAAGATTGTCGGGCGGATTTCTACCAAGTGTCGATAGTTTTCAAGTTTTACAAACAATTAAAGTCTCAGAAGATTTTTTTTTACGAATTAATAATGACCGCATGAAATCGATTAATCGCGCAGCTGGGATTTTGTCCCGACAGAGATTTATACGGCATTTAATAGCTCAGTGCCGTTCAATATTAAACGTATCAGAAATAAATTCTCACTCGATGAGAATTAAATATGTATGCACGCTATTAATTTAATAATACGACTATTTTTCACGAAAAACGTCATCGCGGCGAGGTGAGGTCGATTTTAAAATGAATTTTGTGTTCAATTTTAATAACTAGCATATATATCCCCCCGCTCTCTCTCTCTCTCTCTCTCTCTCTCTCTCTCTCTCTCTCTCTTTCTCTCGAGCGTCGTGTACCGACATGCAAAGGGACGAAAGGAACAAATCCGCTTTTCACGGTAATAATGGCACGTATCCTTTCGCTATCAAGCCGCGATATTGCAATTTCTTGCTTGGATCGTCGACTAAAGCGCCTGCAACACGTTTTCCTGCCAACGCGCGCTAGGTTTTTTTCCCTCGTACGGCACCGTTCCTCCGAGAAATGCGATATGCACTCTGATAAAAATCATTTTTGAATTATTTTAATTTCTCGCCATATGTCAGCCCGGAAATTCTGAATATATGCGGAGGTACATTAAAATCATACATTTAAATAAAATACGAGAGCCTGCACATATAACTACCGAAATTAATGTAAAAACATATTTAGAACACTCTATTTTCATCGAACAAAATTTTCATGATAATGAATTTGCAATCGGCTTGTAATTAGCAAAAATTTTAGGAAGGTTTATAATGTTCAACGCTTAATATTATATATAATGACGCTCGGAAGCGATTTTATCCGAATACGAGAGATACAATTATTTATTTGTTTGTAATATTTGTAATATTAATTGTTGCACAGTATGTACTATGACTTACCAAGATGTACCGAGTAAATATAACGTAATAGTCTCCAAATTCACGGCGTTTAATACCGTTGCATCAAGCAGAGAGGAGGGCACAGACAAAACGGTAAACTATCATCTATTAAATTGCAGAACTCGGAGTCGTTAGAGCCGAGCTTACGCGAGTTATGCTTTCGGAGGTAAGATCGCGATTTGTCGTAGAAGACCGAGCTCGCTCGCTCGCTCGCTCGCTCGCGCCGTTCCGCGTTAATTAATTTGTTAATTAATTCCGAACTATAGAACGCAGCAGTTGGATAATTCTAAAATTCACTTACGCCGCGCGCGCAACCTTTAGTTACGAACTAATTTATTATGACGATGATTTCCGGCTGGCAAAGGGGGAAACGTCGACGTCGCGAGCGTTTAAAGCGCTCGCGAATATAGAGCCTTTAACCTTTCCGAAAATCATGACGAGCGAATCATCGGAAGTAATGAGCGGTGTTTCGTTGCACGATACGCTTTACGGCTCCGCGTCGTCATGGTGGAACTAAACGCCGCGAGTGGTCGTGAATGTGCACAGGGACTCTCTGGTTTTTTCCTCCTCTTGCTCTTTCCGTAAACAAAAATGCGGAGAGACTACGGGCGCAACTAGCAGCGAGAGTCAGCTGCGGCTTAATTAAAAACGGCGAGGAGTTGGATTATTTTTCTTATTAGCCCCCTTAAGGACGCGCCCACCAATGTACAATCTACGTTTCGCTGTATTTCCATCTCGTGATTGCATGAAGAATGCATTGTAATTGGCCGCATCGTACCTGCGATACCTTAAAAAGACGAGACATGGATGCAGGCAGAACTCGCGTCAATAGAATCGAAAATAATTACGAGAAAAATTTAGAGAAAAATTATAAGACATACGTAAACATGATTGAGAGGTTGAATCTTAGAAATTTCAAGAGAAATTTTATCTCAAATCCTGGGTGATATAAATGTACATTTTTTCATTTAAAATTGACGATTGAATCTGTATTGTGATTCCTAAGAAAAGCTTTCAGAAACCAGGCCTTTATTTAGCAATTATCTCATTAAACTTTTTTAAGACGCGTTTGCTTTACCAGCAAGAGGGCAGAGACCCTTTGGGTCATGAAAATAGCAGATGATATTTCGCGACATAAATGGCAAGCAGTGATAATAAGTAACGAATGTAGGTCGGTTGGGAACATTTCGGATAAATGGTCCAGACTAATTTTGGCATATTATAACCAGGGTTTGAAAAAACCTGGGTTTTTTTAAAAAAACCCAGCCCAATGGGTTTTTCGTGTTTTATGAGTTTTTATTTTTTATAATTTACTAATGATTAACAAAATTTATTATTGATAACGAATTTACTTAATTTAATTTAATAATTAATTAATTATAATCATAATTTTACTTTATTTAATTTATACGAAGAGGATTCTGCGATTTCTTTTCAAATTTACTGTCTTGTTCTTCTGTTAGTCATCCGAAAATTTATGCAAAATCATATATTTCCAATATCTAATTATATGGCGATCGCTGTCGCTTTTTACCGTGCCGTTTGACGGAGTGATACGCCTAACGAGCGTCCGTCTCCGCGAATGAGGGAGATATATAAATCCTGAGCGTCCCCCTGGGGAAAATACCCCTGTGTGCGCAAAATTATCCGGATCGTCCTAAACGAGCGCGACGTAACTTGCCTCTTTTTTTTACCATCGCCGAAAAAAGACGGCAAGGCCGAGCGACGCTGACGGTGTTACAATACGTCGACCTTTATCTCTCTTCACCTTTTCACTCACTCGATCGCAGCTACTGTGTAACAACATCAGCGTTACCTGACGAAGAGTGTTTCACGAAAATTCCTAAAGTGCACGCGAGAGAGAGAGAGAGAGAGAGAGAGAGAGAGAGAGAGAGAGAGAGAGAAGGAAAAAAGAACAGGATTAAACTAGGGATATACCATTCCCGTCACGTAGAAGTCAACTCTTTGTCACGTCATATTATTGGACGCGTAGCAATATATCGCATCTTTCGCAAGCGATATAAAAAGGCGAATCGGATCGAGAGAGCGTACACGTAACTTGTATTTGTAATTCAGATTATAACGACGAAGATTTAAATCACGCCTCTTGTTTTATCCGGCGGTTCACACGTGCGCAAACGGATCTCGACGTCACGTGTCACGCGTGTCGCCAGGTGATACTTTGTCAACGGAAAAAAAGTACCGAGATGAATAATGCAGAAAGTTATTTTAATGTAGAAAGCGGATAATTTTGTATTCATTTTATTGTTTATTATTTAATATGATAGGATCTCGCGCGAATGATAACGATGGCGCGTCCCTACCAATCTCCTCGGCGAAGAGTGTTTCAAAAAAAAAAAAAATTAAAAAAAACATCCCGAAATTAGAGGGAAAAGAGATAGACGAATAAAAAACTGACAGCCCTCGCACGCGTGTGCACGCGCGCGCGTGCGCGCGAAGATTACGCGACGTTCGTATACGCAAGCGCGCGCGAATATTGCATTCACATTTAATCGCGCCTCTGATATATAATTACGTCGCCGTCACCTGCATGAAACGTACTCCTCCGTGCATACTGCCAAAGCCTAAGCCACGAGCTATAAAATGCAGAGGTCAACCGTCCTCCTGTGCCAACGCGTTATCCTGCCGAAGCAGGTGCGTTTAAAGAGCAGGAAGAGTAAAGATTACGCTCGCACGCGCCCACGGATTATGCTAATTCCGTGCGACAGACGTATTTTTTGGATTTTATGAGTTCTTGATGATTAATAAAATTCATTATTGATAACGAATTTAATTAATTTAATAATTAATTAATTATAATCATAATTTTATTTTATTTTATTTTATTTTATTTATCAAGAGCATTCTACGATTTCTTTTCAAATTTATTGTCTTGTCATGCATCTTCAACAATTATTTTGAGCGATTTTTTTCAATTTTTGAATTTGCCTGTTTGAAACTACGAAAATGACATTTGATTTGAATTTTTTAGTGAAATTTTACAGGTGGGTATTTTAAAGTGGGTCCAACCCAATAATAAAACTCACCGGGTTTTATTAGGTTGAGCCCATCTTGTCAATGGAATTATTTAACAAATAGTAAAACAAGATGCTTGCTTAACTTCTTTCGGAACTTTTCTGTGTCATTGAATCTTTACCCCCGAAGGAAAGCAGTAATTTGTGCTCGTTAAATCGCACCGTCCTTACATGCAATTTTATGTAGCATACAGCGACGGAGAGGCGGTGGTTTTAAGTATTCACTGGTAAAGTCGCGCGATGTGCCGGTGAACGAGAGAGATATTGCGGGTGAGAAAGAGAGGGAGAGAAAGAGGGGTAGCTTGCGACTAACGACCCTCGTCGAGTAATTGGGGTACCAATTGCACGCGTCGGGATAGATTTCATCCCCCGAAGGCGGATACTGCGGCAGCGGGAGTTAGAATCGCGGGAATCTAACCAGCAACAGCAGCGGCAGCAGCAAAAGCAAAAGCAGCAGCAGCAGCAGCAGCAGCAGCAGCAGCAGCAGTATAGCAATACGAAATCGTGATTCCGTTACATGGCGTTGCGCGTATGCGGCACGCGCCACCTCGTCCCGGCCGCGAGAAAGCGATGTGCGTGTAGACGACCTAGAAACGCCGTCGTTACTTATTAACGTTAACGTTTCTCGAGCGACGAGGGGTAACGCGTCCTTTTTTTCGCTCCGTCGTTTCTTCCGCGTGAAAGTTCCCTTTCCTCGGTCGCGAGAACACTTATCTCTTCTCCTCGGTTCTTTACGACACCGAAAGAAGGATTCAGTCCCCCGAGGACACGTCGAGAAGGATGGAGAAGCAAGCGCCAGGCGATGATCCCCCATTCTGGCGGAGAAGTTAACTAGGCTAATGTAATCTGGTGGTCCATCTCTCTACTCGTCCAGGGAAGGCCTCCTGAATTTTTTAACGATTGAGTGCAACGCGATTGTTTATCGCTCCGTTCACTCCAAATCCGGATCTCGTGAAACTGATGTGAAACTTACATAATTTTAGCGAGGTCTCGCATTCCCGGCGGGGATAAAACTCGCTCTCTATATGTTTTTGTTTCTTTTTCGTCGTTTTCTCATTGTCTTTTGCTCTGTATGGACCGTTGCATTATTGCATAGTTTCAACGTGCTAGTTAGGTAAATCTCTCGAGATACGACACACGAAGTTCTTCTTTCACCCTTTCTCTTACGTCGAGGCCGAAAATTGCAACAGCTGAGAAAAATATATTCGCACGTCCGATGCAAACGTCAAAATAGAGACAGTCAAATAATATAAATGTGATAAGGAGACGCTTCTTCGCGCCCGAAAGACCAGAGAGGTCGCGTGTCGAGAGGGACTTTCGAGAAATAATTTCCTCGGCGACCGCATTGGGAATCCACGGGACGAGCAACGCAACGACGGCGGTTTCGTTATTCTGACGGTGGTGGTACACCCGGTATAAGCGCCGCGTGGGACGCATGCGCTTATTTATTAGCGCGACCGAAAATCGATATCCGCTCATCTCGCTCGCACCACAGTAGCTAATATTTCCTTCGGCTTCGCTTACCCGCGCGAAAACCGTGTAATTCCGCAGATCGCGAAGCGGTAGAAGCGGAGGCACCGCGTCGTTTCTTTTTGTGACGTTTACGGCCTCTGGGTGCATCGGCACCGAATTGCATTGGTGGAGCAGCGGGGAAGAAAGGACGGCGCGGGAAAATAGGAGGGCGAGAGGGAACGGAAAAAGAGAGAGGGAGGGAGGGAGGGAGGGAGGGAGAGAGAGAGAGAGAGAGAGAGAGGGAACGGGTGGATTTCGTTATTCAAGAAATACCGGATCTCTTAATCCGGGCAAAGAGCCTTAAATATTCATGTTTCATCTCCTCGCAAGCACAATTTTAGCGGCAGATTTACAGCTGTAATAATGAGTTACAAGAGCATGTAAGTAAATTAGCGCCGGGCGCCTCTCTCGCGCTCGGCGATAATAGAATCTCGGAATAATTCTACATACAATCGCCGATTTCTTTCCGTTTATAACTTTAAATATGATATAGTGGCGGGAGCAGTGCTTAGATCCTTTGAAACGGCGATACCACGGTTTCTTCGAAGATGTATCAGTTTTCGACATGAATAATTAATTAAAAGCCGGATTGGATAGAGACGGGCGGATGACCGGGTAATATCCCTTTACGTATTCAATGTAACATGTAGCAACCATCCGAAATGCATTGTCCCGTAACATTGCGCATTCAGGATGAAATTACGTTAGCGTCGGAATTATGGAGAAGTATTCTCGAAAATTCGCGGAATTAGGGGCTGTAATCTTGTAAAGTGATCCAATTACAAACGAGTAGAATAATCGGATCTCTCTTTTTCTCTCTCTCTCTTTCCTCCCCCCTCCTCTATTCTCTGCATGGAAATCAGATCAGAGATCGTGTGAAGAATCACATGTACTTTTTTCTTAACGTGCTATATTCGCGTTTTCGCGCGAAATTATTTTGGATAAAATGGTCCCTTTGTTAGTTACGATTGAGCGACGAGTAAGCCGATGCATTCGCGGCTACTCTCAAACCAGATTTCCTCAAGAGTTCTCTCCACATCACTTTAAATGGTTCATATTTCTTGGTCGCGCGATTAAATTTCTTCACGGTAGACCAGTTAAATAATTTCGTTACGCCGCGAACGCTGCAACAATTCTAAGCTTGACAACGATAACCGAAGTAATTCGACCTCGTTCTCTCCCTTTCTATGTATTTCTCTCTCTCTCTCTCTCTCTCTCTCTCTCTCTCTCTATTTCTATCTCCGGCGAAGCTACGACGACGAGTCAGCGGCGTGTCCCGAGACCGAAATTCCACTCGGCGTACTTCGAAACAACTTGGCATTGAGCGACAGACACGCGTCTCGCCTCCGCATCGCCGCCCACATCGATCAACCATCCGCGAGGCAGGCGTATACACAGGCGTGTACAAGCAACTCCCGTCCGCGGAAATACACCCGCTGTTGAGCGCGAAATCAGAACACACCGCCGAAAAGCCGATGTGTGTCATTGATCCTATAAGCGGACTTAGCGAGGTCGAGTGCGCCGTAATCGAGAACGGGTGGCTGAGCGGGACAAGGCGCGGGTAGGATAAAGTACTTTATCGAGAGATGCGGTAGCGCTACTTACGCTCTACGTCTGATATATAATGGATATATCAAGATCTTGAAGAGTCGGTCGAAGGAACCGGCGGATAAAGGATAGAGTTCCGGCTAGATCCGGGACGTCATGGGACATCCGACGGGGCGGAGACAGAAGGCTGTCCTTCTTTGAGACAGAAGGATGTGCGGATCATTTAAAAATCGCCGATTGAATTGAAAAGTAAAGTTACTTCGACCATTATTAGTCGGGGATCTTCGAGATTTAGGCTACTTCGGCGGAGAATTCTGATCTCGCGCTCGAGAGAAACACGGACGGTCGGAATTGTGTGGCGGCCGGCCGACCGGGCGAAATTCCGCGTGCGGCCGAGCGTATCTCGGATGGGCGCTCGTGCATTTTCCTGGGGTGTGATTCCGACGTGAGGCGCGTCCCCCTTTCCCTCCGCCCTCGTCACGGGATAGGAGGCACTTACGCGTTCGGCCCGATATCGTCAGAAATCAGGACGCGCTTGTCGGAACAATTTCCGTTGACGGCCATAATATCGTCGGTCTCGAGATAGGAGGAAGAAGAGAGAGGGGAAAGAACCACCGGCTCCGTCCGGTCTATGCTCTTCATAAAGCGAGGGGATGGGTTCGCCTTGCCGAGAGTACGGCCAAGTTTGACGGCTCCTACGTGGGACAGAAGGGAAATCGCGGTGCTCCGCTCCGAATTCGGAATCTTTTTATTCACCCTTCTGCTTGCCGTTCCCCCTACGATCATATCTTTCCCTTAACGTCTCTTTCTCTCTTTCTCTAGGCTCCTTCCTTTCTCTCTATCGCGAAGGAGCGGTAGAGAGGTATCGTGGCGGATACCTGCCGCCGCGCGCCGCGCGTTCTCCTTCGCGCGATTTATCGAGGTTTAATTTCAATCGCACCACTGGCGAATCCTAATCCTATGGGCACACCTCTCCGATTATCGATCTCTTTCTCCCCCGATCCCCGTTTGCTTTTATTCGCGCCCGGCGCGCCATTCGATCCCGATATTTGCTCTGCTCGAATGCCCGCGGCTCTTATTATTTTCCGCCACTTCGTCTCCGTCATCTCCCGTGTTTGCGCCGACGTTTAAGCTGTATCTTAACAGGCGTTCCTGTAATTTACATTATCGATTTCAGAAACGCCCCTGTCGGGATCCGCAACGACTTTATATTCAAACGAGGTAAACCCAGGTTAACCCAGTTTTAAGTATCGTCGGAATCTCAACCCGTTTTCGCATTAAATCTTATACACGTTATAAGAGTGATGAACATATTTTCGACATACGACACATACTCGTTCAATATTGACGTTCAATATTGTCAACCCCCCCCCCCCCTCCCCTTTCCTATTTTAATATTGCAACTCGATCGTGTAGTTATTATCGTCATTAAATTATGTGAACATTTAGATGAATTTTCGACGAGTGTCTGACGAGAGGAAATGCATAATGAAGGACATGACTGTTTCTCGAGACTTCAAAACCCGAGCTTACGAAATTGTCTTTTCCTTTAAGTCCACCGACGGACTTGTGGTCCACCGCGCTATACACCGCCTCATAAATAAATCGCGATTACGCTCCGTGTGTCCCGGTGCGGTGGCCGATGCGGCCAGCTCGGATACGGGCAAATTAGGGCGTGATTAAGCGAATAATTAATAACAAATCCGAGTGTACGCGGTACGCGGCGGCGGCGACGGGCCAATAACGAACGACGATGTCGCATGTCGGGCGACTAAGAAGCATTGTAATATCGCATGTACGGCCGATTTGATCGTCATTGAAAAACGGAACCGAGGAGCTGTAATCGCTTTGCTCTCTCGAGCGTGGCATGCGACGTTACTTATGGAACGGCTCTGCCGCTGCCGCCGCGGCTGCACCATCGAATGCATTATTAATTATTTCCGTGTATACGCTGCGCGCGTGTGTATCCATCTTCGCGAGCGTATGTGCATTTATTCGCGGTCCTATCCGCCCCCGCATACGTAATATGCAGGATTTGAAAAAAATCGGGTTTTTAAAAAATATATACAATAATACTTATACAGTTTAATTAAATATAGCGGCTAAAATTTCTATTTTCACATAATTTTTTTCCCATATAAAAATCCCACCTCATGCGACAGTGCCAGCAGTTTAAATTGTTCCGGACTAAGTATTAATCGCGATAAGCGCTTAAAGCCGCGGCTTACACGCGTTACTTTAAACGTACGGACGATTTTCCGACGACGGCGGTATTCGCGATACGAAAGTCGTTCACCGATCTCGCGAACTCTCGCCAAAAGAAAAGTACTTCGGTTTTTCTTTTTTTTTTTTCGTTTTTAAAAAAACTCATTGGCTCTCTCTATCCCTCTAGCTCTCTCTCTTTCAGATATCGATCGACCAATACGACCGAGATTTCAGACGCCTTCTCCTCACGCTCGTAAAATTAAGCTCGCACACGTTACCTCCTGTATCTTGGTGAAAATCTGCCAAACTGTCGTGCCTGTGTGATAGCGAGAGGATACGTATGCTCAGCGATCAAAGGTCTTTTAAGAACACGTACGGTTACGAATAGGAGATATGGTTACGAAGGGCGTAGTACTACTCTCCGATTTGATCGATAAACCGATAGTATAATACATTTTAGATAACGCAATGTGTCGCCCGATACAGCAGTTCTCAAACATTGCGGCATTCGCTATCCCTTTCCCCTTTCCTCATCCCCGGTATTGAATGTTTCAATACATGAATTTAATTGCTCTCTATTCTCGCGTCATAGACAGAATCGATAACATTATTAGAATTAGTGCGTTACGCAATGTGCAGGTTCGAGTAATATGGATGTAGCTAGAATCGTAACCAAGTTAATATGACTAAAAGTATTTTATGATTTTTACAATATAATTCTGTCCATAAACTATATATAATATAATATACGTGTGCGCGTGTTCATTTGTTTATTAAAATTAATTTTTATATAGTTAACCAATTATTTAACCTGATATTGACGATATGGACTCATAGCGAAATATCAGTAATATCGACAACACCAACGGTACGGCGTATACGGAGTACTTCGCGAGAGCCGTACTTTACGACGCATTTAAAAAAACTGCGCTATTAGCATGAATAAATGAAATAATAAATACAGATTAAACGCTCGAAGAACAGGCTCATATGTAGGAATTAAAGCCAAACGTAACTACAAAATTGCGTGATATTTATTCCGCCCATTCCCACCGTGACGTTTATCATTTTTAGCACGTGTCCGTTGGACATTTATGATATCCCATCAACGGATTAAGATCTTTATCCGCGTATTTACATTTTTCCCGTGGACCTACCCTCCTTCTCTCAATCTCCCTTTCTCCTCCTTCCGACACCTCGACGAAACGCAATTCAATTTCTCGCACACGAACACGCTTAACAAACTAACTTTCCCAAGTACCAGCTAATGTAACGCTACGTGATGTAATGGAATAATGGTCGATGGCATATCTCAGATTATTATCAAATCGTCGCTCGAGGCGGTATCAAAATTATCTTCTCAAGATGTCTAGATGGCCTATCTTCGATGGCCGTGCTGGGATATTATATGTTAAAGAAGCTTATCAGGACGATTTCACGGTCGAGTTGATACATGCGATATCATGCCCGCGTCCCGCGCCCGCGCCGGGCAAAGGTAAGCGGCGCGGCGCTTCACACAGAAAACTCACCGACGAGACGGTGCCTATTGACTTCTCCGCGACTAGTGGAGTGTGATTTATATTCAAATACTCTCGCGAAACATCCCTCTTTATCCGTGTCCCGGGAATCCTATTTTTCACGCAGTTTCACGTGTCGGAAACATTCCGCGAAAAGCGCGCTTTCACGCAATTATGGTTTTTAAGGTATTACAACTCTTCCGTCATTCACGCGGAACGAAATTCACCGGGGCATTATTTCATAATTTTTCGTGCGAGTCGAGCGTTGTCAGTCTCGCCCGCGTTATATTCGCTTATGCGAGATTAGCTCACAGCAAGTAAAATACATTCGCCGAGAAACAGTATCCTCCCCTTTCTCTCTCTCCCGTATAGACATTGAAAACCCCTGACTGGAGATATCTTGTCGAGGGCATTTTTTTCTAATACGCCACAAATCCCGACGTCGCTCTATTGATTTTATCTATTTAACTAATTTCCTAGCTTTTACTGGCGCCGTTATATCGATGCCCGAGGGACTGAAAAAAATTTGCATTAATTCCCGGATTGATTGACGTGGATTTAGCTCAACCGGCGCGGCGCGGCGGCGGCGGCGCGTCGAAGGCATTATTGCGGGACGCTTCCGAGCGAAAGACGAGAGCCCCGTCGAAGCCCTCGCTTTTAACGGCAAATCTCCCGAACGAGAACTTCCTAAACTAATCTCGACATCGAAGATCGATAATAATGATCTCTCCCAGGACGCACAAATCTTGGTTGGCTGTCCAAGTTGCGTTAGCCCTCGCGGGCCCGTAGGAAACTTCGCGCGCCCGTGTAACGTTCCGCGTGTGCAACGTAATACGGGACTTAAAAGATTAAAGCGCAGATTAAAGTACGGCGGTTTGCATTCAACGTGAATAATTTTCTTTCGTCGAGCGAGAGGGGATTTCAACCCGTCTCAACGCGCCCCACTGCAAAGATATACCAACTGACGATCGATGGGGAATAACATAGTGGTGTAGAATTGCCGCGTCTTTCTCACGGCAAAGCTGAGAAAATTACCAACGATCACGCGGAAATTTCTTATGAATTAAGGATTCTCCGTCCTTCCATTCCTTTGACAAATACAGGCGCTACGAATCGTACAAAAGAGCATTCAGAAACAATAAAAACCTGATCAAAGCAGGGTTTGAAAAAACCCGGGTTTTTTTCGTCGAGAAGAATTCGAGTATTCATGAATTAACTACAATACACGCGGCACTTATCATTATCCATCGCGATACGCGCGACCACATCGCTCGAGGCCTGATCGTCGATCGTTGCGATCGGTTCTACCGTGCTTTCCGAGGTGGTGTATTTTTCTCTCGGCGGGATACGCGCGAATGCGAGTCGAAGTTACCCGAAATAAAGCCTCGTCGCACGAAGCAGCCGTTCGTGGCTCGGGCCACGACGTAAAGGAAGTTGCTCAACGACCGTTGCCTTTACTGTTTATACGATCCCCAATCCAATCTCCAGTCTGAGGATCTTTCAGAGAACGAGTCAACTTTCGGAGGAGTGTCACGACTGCCGGGGCTCTCGCTCCTCCGATACTCGAGAACGAAATTACGATAACGAGGGATTTCGTAGCACGTTACACGATCCTGTGCCATCCACCCTTTCTCTCCCTTTTCCCTCCTCATCTCTCTCTCTCTCTCTCTCTCTCTCTCTCTCTCTCTCTCTCACCCTATCTATCTCTCTATCTCTCTTACATCCTACATTTATCCTTCGTCTCTCAGCATGAGGTTCTTAAATTCCTACAAAGTACGCTAACTTCGAAAAGTTTTCGTGAAATCTGGAAAAGAGATAGAAAGAAGGGGAAAGAGAAAAGAGGAAAAAAAGATGGAGAGGTATGAAAAGGACGAGAGACATCACCCCAGAATTGGCGATAGTAATTGTAAGGATCTACTTGGCATTTCGCCGTTCCCCCGTAGTTCGCCGTTGACGAAATTGGGGAAATATACAGCAAGTGCAACAACATCAGCGGCAATACTGGTAAGCAGTGGAGAGCGCAGTAACCGTTGAAATCGGTACGGTTATTGTTTCCAGTGAAGTTTTCAACGTCGGCCTTCTCCATTCGTTCTCTTCTTTCTTTTTCTCTCTTGCTCTCGCTCCTTTCTTCAGTCGTGACAGAATTGGGGAAACACACGGTAGTCTCCTACGTATATAAGAGACCAGTAGCTACAGACCGGTAGTGCGCGGCGCCACTTGTTGCAAAAATGATAATGAAGTAATAACGGAAGAAATCGCTTACGCGATCGTTGCGGATTTTCCACTCTTCCGCTCTTCTGCAGCGATACCGTTACGTGGTAAACGTGCAACGTTGGGCCAAATCGTAAGGCGGAAATTGTGAAAGTGGCCGAATTTATGGAGTCGGTCCGACCCAACGTGCAAAGAGCCGGTAATAGAGGAGATAATGACGAATATCGAACGGCTAGACTTCCCTGTTTTGCTCAATTTCTTCCATTTGTAGTGTAAGTATTTGCACATAGTAAATTAGTAAGTTTCAGTCAAAGTCGAAATAAAGACTTTTCTTGAGCCAAGTCCCACATCCGTACACGTTTCAGACATTCCTTAGAATAAATTTTTATAAAGTTTGAGAAATGAAAATAACGATCGAAACGAGAGATTAACTAAAGATCTAGAGAGTCAGAAATTTTTCAAGGAAAGTCTCGAAAAATGAAAATGTAATCAACATAAAGTCTAGCGCAATGTGACTTTGATAAATTTACTTCATATGAGACTTAATGTTATTATAATGTTGTAGCGCAGTCGTATTTCAAGCATAATCATTCACTATCACGAGCACGAAAAGAGCCGATTCCGGATGTGCAACATCCTTCATTGATGCATGGCAATCGCGATATCTCTAATGATTCCCATTCAAAATTTTTTCTTGCCCTTCTTTATAAAGTCTATTTGATTAAATAAAATTGTGAAATTTGTTCAAGTTACACGATGCTTTTTCTTTACGTCGCCGCGCTGCAGTTGCAATGTCGAAGCTCGAGGACCTTCAAGGCTTTGGGCTTTGTATTCAAACGCAGTGCAACGCGCGTTTAAAGCCTTTACACTGCGACGCGAATGGTATTACTACTCGTCGAGCAGATGCAAAGCGTACGTTTATAGTCGGGCTAAGAATCCCGCAGTACGTTGCCGCGCCGCGCGCGCCTGTGCAACTATAATAATCCTTACATGAACGATATCTTACAGTTCGCACAGCTGCAAGAGCTCGGGGAGCTAATTATACAGGCAGCAGAGAGAGAGAGAGAGAGAGAGAGAGAGAGAGAGA
>NW_012026812.1:4141455-4150602 GCF_000956235.1 Wasmannia auropunctata
TATATATATATATATATATATATAAGTAACGTTTCTCTAATATTTCAATCTCCAGCGGTGGTTATGGCGGAAAGGTGAACGGATAACGGAAAATATCGAGATCACCGTGGAAACGTAAACTCTCGGTACACCTACAAATACGAAGTTAAGTAATCTGCGACGCGATATTTCAGCGAGTATTAGCGATATGCGAAGAAAGCGCGGATAAAAGCGCGGTCTGAAGAAAAGGAAAACTAGGAGGAACGGCTCTTAAGGTAGAAAGCATTTCTCCGTAAAATTCCGCCGTCTTAAAACGGATAGACGGAAAGGGCCTTTGAAAATATATGCAATTAGTTAATCTCTCCCTCGTTTTTTAATAGCAAAACGGCAGCTAATTAAGTGACTCGTAAATAATGGTGTTTAAAAATCAATCCAATTGCATTGGCATCACCGAATCTTTAAAAATTTATTGAAAGTCCAAGGATTGCTTTGCAGGAGGTCAGTAACATTAGACTTCATGTCTTCATGGCAAAAATCTGCAATAATCACACTCATAATCAGTTAAAATTAAATATGTTTTACAGATAGTTTTATCCACAATTAGATCCAGGGGATCTAATTATGAATAATTTTTATTATTTTATTCAATTAAAATTAAAAAATATAAAATAGTACCGAAATTGAATAAAATCATCCATAAAGTATTCTTTGTGATTAATTATAATTATTAAATATATGTTATTGATTATTTGATATCTTTTTGGATAAAAATATGAATTTTTATAATTAACTTAGAGTGATTCAGAACTAATATCCTTATCCTACATAACGAACTTCTAATTAGAATCGGGGGCATATTTCTGTTGATATTTTAGGCGATCATTAACGCGGCGATTCCCGGGAATATCCGGGCTCGTGTGCCTTCCTTTTACGAGCCAAAGTTCGCCCTTGCTACAACGCCTAATGGATGAAATGGCTCTACGTTTGGTATTATTGCGCCACCGCTGTTACTTTCCGCCGGGGTGAGGTGAACGCGTGAACCTCCAATACGCTCCCATTAGGCTCCTCTCCCGACGGGCGAGCGAAATAATGAGTTAAAGTAGTACGACGAGATGGAGAGGCACGTCTCACTTCCCATTTTCATGGCGCGGCGCGTTTCGGGATACCCCGAGAATTATTTACGCCATTCTCATCTCCGGCGGGAAGCCAATTATCATCGCGCGCGGCCGGTGATAACGCCAGTCGAATTTTCCGCACTCTTCGAGAGATACTCCAAGATACCGCGCGAACGTCCGCTCCTCCCCTTCTCCCTTTTTTTTTCTTCGCTCGCAGTAACTATCCCCGTAACTTTCTGCATTATAGCCGTGTTAACGAAACAATTGTCAGCATTACACCAAGTTGGTTGGTCTCACCGGCTAGTCTCGTTTTCTTACGCCAGTCGAGATTTCCTGGTCGAGTATAGAGACGATACCCCCATTAAAAGTTACCTGAAAATTTGTGATCTCTCTTGCACATCGTATCTTTAGTTCAATTATAAATTTAAGCAGCAGGAGTTTCGGTAGAATTATGAAACAGAAACTTATCGATCTCGCTTCGTGCAACCTCGCTTGAAAAAGCTCCTCGCAGTCTCCGCTATCGAAAATTACTTTGTTTTCAGACTTTGTTATTATGAAACAACCCAGAATTGGAACATTGCGCCGCAAAATTTCATTTCGCTCTGTCGATCGCGTATCGTATCCTTTGAGAATTAACGTGATCTAGACAACGAGGTATTTTTATAAGGAATGAAATAATTTGACGTGAACTTTTTTTCCTTTGACCTTTTTTTACATTTATAAATATATAGCGATAAAACGAATGAGTTACATTGATATTCCATATAAGTCTACATCTCAAAATATACATCATAAAATAAACGTTCTTTTCAACAAAATGATTTCAATTTTCAAGATGTATATAACCCACGGTGGTTTTATTGGGTTGGGCCCATCTTGTCAAATCCTCAAAAACGTTCGCGAATGCGCGCACACATTTCCCCGGAAGCTTTTATATTCGTCTTTCATGCATATGTTTTGCGCGCGCTGTTGTTAATTAGGACACGGGGCAAAATCGCGAATCCCCGCGTTGAATTCGCGTTTCCCCGTTGGCCGCCGGCAAAAATAGTAATTTCGCGCGGAGTGCAAAATCTGTGCGTGAAATTATATTTTAGGCATTTACCGGGGACGACCTAAATTCTAGTTCGATAAAACGAGATGTCGCAGCGTTTCAGCTCCTCCTCCTGCCCCCTCCTGCTCCTCTTCCTCCAGTATTCCTCCTCAAAAATTCCAACGGCTCTGACGCTGAATGTGACATATTTGCGTATATTTACGAGGCATCAGGATATAGAAGCATAGATAATACATGGTCGAGTTTATATTCCAGCGATATACCTCCGTTTCCCACTTTCGCTCGCGCAATACTCGAACCCCCCGCGACCGAAACTCTTCGCGATGTTCCAAAGACGCGTTTGGCCGTTCGCACCTTCGCACGGCCCTCGAAACTTGGCACGTCTTTTATAAAAGTTGAAGACGTGGTCATAACCCTTTATCACGAAAAAGTAACGCTATTGTTACACGCTAGCAGGCACCGCTCCCGCTGTCATAAAACACACACCGAACTTGCCAAGTACTCGGAGATGAGAGTGCGAGAGCGCGCGAATACATAAAATTCGTTTTAACGCAAATAATAAGCCGGAAAAACGTGTTTTCGTGACCTCGTATGGGAAAAGTCGGTCCGCTTTTCTTCTCCCTGCCTCCATTCCTTTCGCTTTATCGAGAGAAACACGAGGAGACTACTTTATTTCCGCAGGAAATTAAGATCTTGCTTTAATATAACTTCAAAACGTGTCATACATCCGTTCGTTTCTTAATATCAAGAACCGTAACTGCGTAATTTGCGCGCGATTTATTCTTTCAAGCGCGAGGTAAAGTAATTCGCTATTCGAGTAATTCGGATATCGTCATTTGTCTGAATAATTATTGTTTGAGTATATATTATCATAAAATTCTCTCTCTCTCTCTCTCTCTCTCTCTCTCTCTCTCTCTCACCTCCGTCGCTAATCTGCTCACGATGCAAGCGGAGTTATATCTTTTATTATTACTATTATTATTATCAATATATTAATATTTTATTCGTAAGCCGCAATACTTTTATTACAACGAAAAATAAAATCTATACAATTTGAAACAAAATTCTATCCCTCGAGAGATGGTTAACCGAGTTGAAATGTGATATTATCTAGAAAACGCGATATTGATTGAACCGCAGCTTTCATATATCTTTTATGCCCATTTGCCAGCATTATCTGAAGGAAAGTAAATATGTCGCTTATATATACATACTTTTTTTTGGTATCCCTAATAAACTTTTTAAAGCACGAGAAGAATGATGAATGGCCCAGTAATTCATTTCATTAACATATTTGATTTTCCCATATGTTATCTTTTCGAAATAACAACGCCACTTCAACCGTAACGCCGGCCTCTATTACGAGACATGGACGAAAAGCAGTTACGATATCTCTTCCTGTGTACACGACTACGGTGTTCGCGCCATTTCCGGAACGGCGAAACGACACTAGGCAGTCGAGTGCCGTGTTAACGGGATTGAGTTAATTCGAAGTCAAGACAGTAAACTACGTTCTCGTTCATAAATACGAGTGGTCCGTACAAGTGGCTATTCTCTCTCTCTCTCTCTCTCTCTCTCTATCTATCTATCTATCTATCTATCTCTATTCCTCTTTCTCGTTTGTAACACGTGCAAAACGCGACGAGTGCCATTTCGCGTAATGAGATCAGACAAAACAGCACGTCGAAATATCAATCCGCTCCGGCCTGTTGAGTATGATTCATAATACAGGGTTTGAAAAAACCCGGTTTTTTTTTTTAAAAAGCCCAGCACAGTGGGTTTTCTGGAGTTTTATTTTTTATAATTTACTAATGATTAACAAAATTCATTATAGATAACGAATTTATTTAATTTAATTTAATAATTAATTATAATCTTAATTTTATTTTAGTTAATTTGCCAAGAGAATTCTGCAATTTGTTTTCAAATTTACTGTCTTGTCCTGCGTCTTCAGCATTTATTTTGAGCGATTTTTTTTAATTTTTGGATTTGTCTGGTCGAAACTACTTCTTGTCAAGCCCATCGTGTCAAACCCTGGTTTTGAAAACTCAGCGCTCGTATTTGTCCTTTTTTTCTATTACACACATTTCTCAGAACATATTTCAGTACTCACGTCTCTTTCACAGCCCGGCATATTTTGCACATTAGACGCACGTTTGAAGTGCTCCTATTGTGCGCGTGTGTAAACGCGTTTCAAACGAGCATTAGTCTCGTAACAAAATGCTGTAACGTTTCTTCGAAATGAATCGAAGAGGGTGACTGTAATGGCGCGTGTCGGCGTAATTAGCGCTGACTGTGGGTCCTAGCGTTTAATACCGAGTTTCGCTCGTCTAATGCGAAGACCGCGCGTTTATTGTTATCGCGTGCTGACAACACACGGTCGCATTCAGCCTCTAAACGCCTCAGATATACGTAGACGGCGCGGCGCGGCGGCGCGGGCGGCGGCTAAATTCCGTATTCAAAGTTCTTCGTCGCGACTTGCTTCGGGGTCTCCCATCTCTCTCCGCTACGCCATCTTCAAGATAAACGGCTCATATATCCCAGATGTAATTCCGGGACGACGCGGTGAGAGTGGTGAGACGGGCGCGGAACACACAGTTTCGGCGGAAAAACTTGGCACGTTCAAGGACGAATGTTCGTTCCGCGCGACAACTAACGCTCCTTCCCGCGCGCGCAACATTTCCCGTAGCTTTGTTCCTCGTTGCGGCGGTAGCGGCGTTGACTTCCGGCCGACGTTTTTATCACACGGAACCGTCCGCCCCGGTCGTCTCCTCTCATAAAAGCCGCGAGCTCGTCAAGAAGCGCAATTTGATGTATGGCTTGTTGGGCCAGGTAAGTTTGCTCCTCGCAAAGATGTCGTTGACCCGCTACTATTACACTAGATAGGATTAACCCTTCCGGCCCGCCGCCGCCACCGCCGCCGTCGTCGACGTCGCCATCGCCGTCGCTGCCACCGCATCGCACCGCCACAGAGCCGCATATACACGTGTACATATATCTGTATATAACGTGTATACCGTGCCAGAGCGCTACTGGAAGCGTGCACGGTACGCTCGTTAGTGGCCTCCGAGTCGAAACCCTGAAATTTCCATATTCGTAGTCGCGCACGACGGAGCCCGGCGACCGGGATTTTTAGCGCTTCATCTGTTTGTCTCTCAAACTCAACTTCCGGGACAGTTTCGTTCCCCGCGCACGAACGGCCGCCAAAACGCAATTGAGTTATCTGATGTGTCGCGCAAATCACTGAAATTACTTTTTAGAAGAGTCGACTACTCATTGGCAATTAACTCAGAAACTTGCGCTTTATTTATTTATTCCGTGATTTTTTGCAAACTAATTATTCTCTAATTATTCTCGCGGCGTATCGAGCCCTTAAAATCTTATTAGCGGAGTTGATAATCTGAAGGAGTGTACTCTTATGTTATATCTGTCAATAACAAGTAGCTATACCCACGTCAATTTGGTTCGGGCTAACTATCACGTAATTTCATCATGTTCGCGATGTCATCGTCTCGAAATTACGTTCCACAAGGCTGCATCTCTTGTATACCATTGAGCAGCACCGTAGCCGTGATTGTCGATGCTTCTCCCCTTCCGCCTCCCGCCCCCTCGCTCCCCTAATGTCTTTCCTCTTCGTGCCAAGTATCAAATAACTTGGTTATATTTGCAATATCGACACCCCGATACGTCACGCCACCGGAAGTAGCCCGACGATTCGCGTCCGAGCGAATCTTCTCTGCGCTCCTTGTCTATTAAATCTAAACCTCTCCGCGCCGTGAGTGAGTAAAAGCACATCCTCACTCAAAACTTAAGCATTCGTTTAGTCGTGGGAAACGGATAGGATATCGATCCCCGATCTCGGCTCATGCGATAGGCTCCTTATCGTTCCGACTTCAGTGGCGCGCGCGGATGTGGGGCCCGAAAAGTTAACCCTCTCCCTCTTTCTCCTCATCGCCGCTTTTCTTGATACCTCTTAAACTTTGGTTAAACTCTTTCTATGGAGACGTAATGCGGTCTACATTCGGGCGAATTCGATATAAGTGCGCCAAGTTATGTATGTGGAACGTTTTTCTTCGAAACTTTAAGTTATGCGGTATGAAGTCAAATACGCGCGCAAGAGAGAAGTGAAATATATGTATATACATACACACACATGTACTATATGTATGTGTATATATATAGACACATGCTAAATCTTGTCTGCGAGCATCGAGATTGCCTCGCGCGCTACGGAGTGCATTATACAGTGATGTATCATCAAAGACAATACGTTATAGGCAGGTCAAGAGAATAGTATCGCGTCTCGTGCAGCGCGCGCGACTGCAGTACGAATTTTCTTCTTTTTTTTTCTCCCTATAGCAAGAAGTAAAAGGATCAGGCCTTTGAGAAATAAGAGCTGGAAATGTTTCAGTTACCTCCTCCTCTCATGTTAAATGATTCCGTGTTCAAGCGACGCTTATATCGAATTCCATCTAGCATGTACGGCGTCAGGTTGCACCTGAAGGCGTATAGTAAACCGAATGAGAGCGCGGGCGGGGATGTAATCGTAGAGGAAGGCCGAGGATATCTTCTGTGTGTACGTGCGTGTGTATACATATGCGCACCTGGGGTCGCGCCGCCAAGTAAAATACGAGGGGTACGTAATGAGAATTTCTAATATGAAAAATCAAAGACGACTGGGACGGTTACCTACCGCGTGGAAAAATGCTTTCACACGATCAATAGCGCATTTTTCGCTTCCGCTACGCCGTTACGCGGCGGAAACGCGGAAAAGCAGATATATGCGGGAGCATGGAAAGCAATGTTGTGTTTGCGAGCGTCAGATACAACTGGGGCAACTATCCCGTGACGGATTTATAGTACACGGGGCCCGGTGCGCCGCCGCCATTTTTCCGCGAGACCCCCATTATTGATCTGTCAAAATATTGATCCACTTGAGAATGTTCTTAAATGCTAAAAATGCGCACGACGCGGCGATGCGAAATGCAATTAATTAGTGCTACCATTACTAACGATAAAACATTTGCGATATAAATTATCGTAATAATAATAATAATAATAATTGCTAGTCCGTTTTTAATTATCACTTCTATTATAATATCTGCAAATTTAATTGCGTTTTTGATTGTAATTCAACGGAAATCAAATTGATTCATTCACATATTTTCCCATTTTCTCTCTCATTCCGGGCGTCGATTAATTCGCGGCAATTCAACGATCTCGAAATGTCCTGTGCTCCGCGGAGAGTAGAAAGGAGAAGAAAAAAAATAATTATGCACTAACACGTTGTTCTCTTTTCCCGGGCAACCAGTCTCTTTTTCTTCTTCTTGTCTTTATTTCCGGAGCACGAAGCCCTTGAATCCTCGAAGCATCGCGCGTAAATCCGCACAGCGACGGGACCCTCCGAAGTAATCAGAACCGGCGTCTATTCGCGCGCGTCATCTTTCCTCACCCCCGCGTCGTCGTCCCAGATACAATGCCTTCTGTCCTGTTTCTTCCGCAGCCCCTTCCCCTCTCTCCCGGCTTTCTTACCCTCTCCTCCTGCGTCCGACACGTCCGGGTATGTTATCGCGCCCATTGCGGCTCGGCACACAAACCGTGTGTGCTCCGTTTCATCGCAACTGATTCCTGAACTTTCGTTTGCATGCCAGCTCGTGTGTTTATAAACGGGAATGAAACCGGCAGTTCGGGAGCAAAGTGGACCGGTCAACGCGGATGACTCGGATCGGCACGGCGTATGCGAGGCGCGTGAAATTCACCGTGAATGTCTAGGATCCGAGTCATTTGTTTCCTCCCCCGCATCCAGTGTCCCCTAACTGCATGTGTGCAGCACGCAGATCAGATTAAGGACGCTCGCGCCCGCCGAGAGACTAACGACGGGGCCGACGTGGCGCGGCGATACGACAGGAGATAGACGCCCGCCCCGTTGGCCCGATACCATTGTCGCGGTCTATCTATCGCGCCACCGTTGACTAGCTGCATCGCTAGTCAACACCGACAGTGGACGACGGCGACGGCGGCGCGGCGCGAGCGGTCTCCCTTCACGCCGCAGGATTCCGTTAATCCGCGCGGGCGGGCGCGCTTCGAGGTGTCGACGTCGCGCGGCGGCGGTAATGAAATTACTCGATATTCGGCCGCCACCGCACCACACAAACGGACGGAGCATTAACCATCGCGCTTAGTTACCGCTAGCCGTTGATAACAGACACGGACGTGGCCCCCCCTCTAGATCCTAATTTCGTGGTTTCGACGACAATGAAGGCAATGCTAAGAAACACAGTCCGGTTATCAGCTTTATTTACACGGGGGTTTTATCAGCGTTGCGATAAAATACATTAGCGTTAAATCAAAAAGTCCCGCGACATGCTGCTAATTATGGGCGTTGATATTCAAACTTGACGTTTATTAAATATCGTTATTATCAATAATATAATATTATTTAGTTTGTCAAGATACCTTCTATTCGGTACAGCCTAGGGTTGCCATCGGTTCTCTTTTCCTTGAACATGTTCTCTTTTTTAGGGCCTCAAGGAATATCAAAGAAATATTTCGAAGGCAATCCAGAATAACTATTTATAGAAAGAAATTGACTAATCACAGTTGAATGTCGAAGAATAATTGATTGGTCAAATGTGAAATAATTATTCATTAACTATTTTAATCAATTTTATTAACTTAAACACATTTTTGTGCGTTCAGGATTCCAAGCGAAATGTCCGGGATTTTTTAACTCTATATTTTTAAAAATTTTGATATGGCAACTCTAATCTAGCCTTTCAACTATTTATTATTCGTTGCAACAATAAAGTATTATTATTAAAAATAGTCAATATTTAAAATAAAATATTCGATACTCTGATGTCAATTCGCAAAAATTTCTATTTGCATCTGGCGTTAAGTAGTCCGTCTTTCGACAGTGCGTAGAGTACGATTTCCGCACAGGCGCTCGCAGAAATCACTCTTGTTCTCTTCTTCCCTCCCTCCTTCTCTCTCTCTCTCTCC